>NC_057949.1:28957540-29070040 GCF_018555375.3 Anguilla rostrata
TGTATGGAGGGCTACAGTATGTTTGTTGGAATATTCTTGGGATGGGATGGTGTTCAGTGTAACGGATGACAAGGCTGTATATTTCGGGTTTTTTTCTAGTCGGGACCCTTTCAAATACAACATTTCATGGAGGAGCAGGTTACACGTTGGCAGGGTGTACCCCCTACACAACAGTGGGAGTTTTTTTTTTTGAGTTGCCACTGAAATAATTACAGTGTATACAGTGTTCTGTGTGTGTGTGTGTGTGTGTGTGTTGTCTTCTGCGTGTGCATGTGTGTGTGCGTGCATGCATGTGTGTATGTGTGTGTGTGTGTGTGTTGTGTTCCAGGCTCGAAAAGGAATACACCACTATAAAGAACAAGGAGATGGAGGAACAGATTGAAATCAAGGTGAGGGGGACTCCTGGCTGGGGAAAAAAACCAAATACTTTGTAACCCCTTTGAAGTGTAAGATCACAAATACGTGATTAGAATGTTCTTAACTGAACCTTCTAATGCTGACGTAGCAATCACTAGTGATAATTGAAGGTAATGGAATTCTAGAGCACTGACTTAGAGTTTTGGAAAACATTCCAAAACACCTACTCTTCAAAGTGTTAAAAGAGATCACGCAGCAGCTCACAGTGCTCCAATGGAATCCTGGAAAATGAAACCCCCCTCCACAACTATTCCCACATTTCCCATTACCATGGAAACTCTGGTTCTCTGGGCCCGGAGCTGTGGGCTGGCGGACCACAAGAACTAGAGGAATTTCTAAAGGATAAAAACAAGAGAGAACCATTATGTGCAGAACTTGTACCAAATACATAAAAAAAATATTTGAGCTGTTTTATGAATTTACCTGACGGTTCCTGAACTGTGGTCCTCGGGTTCTTCTTCGCCTCCCTCACCGTCTTCCTCACTTTTTCTGTAGGCCAAACAGCCGCCTGTTTCTTTTGGCTGACAGTAATTTGGTCTTCCGAGCGATGGATGACTAAGGGATTTTTATGCGTGTATTACCACATTTTCACACTCTAGTGAAACAGGAAGGCCACAATACAGTTCGTTAAAAGGTCGACTTCAATAGGAAGAATTTAAAGTTAATTTTTATGTTAAGACTATGAGATCATTTCCATTTCCAGTTTAAAAAAGCAATCTCTCTCTCTCCATCCCCCTCTCTCCCCTCTCTCCCCCTCCTCCCTCCCTCCCCCCCTCTCCCTCCCTCTCCCTCTGTCTCCCCCTCCTTCTCCCTCTCCCTCTCCTTCCCTCATGCAGAGGTTGCGTACTGAGAACAGGCTTCTGAAACAGAGAATAGAAACCCTTGAGAAGGTGAGAGTTGACAGACGGGCGCAGACACGCCCCCCCCCCCCCCCCCCCCCCCCACCCCCCTGTTCACACACCCGCGCGCGCACGCCTTTATAAACGTGGGTCGGCCCCGCCCCCCCTTTAAGAATATTCGTGTTGCTTTTTCCTTTTTGGGGTTTTTGTTTTTCTGCGATTGTGTCGACTGATATGAGTCAGCCCCTAAAACCAGAGGCGGTTTGCTGCGTGATTCCCATGGGGGGGGGGGGGGTGTGGCTTTACAGTGAGATATTAGGTAGTGATTGAGGTTCCATTGTCCACTGTCTTTGTGTTTTGGAGTACTTAAATGCATGTACTGTATTTTATGCATGTACTGAATTCTTGATGTTGGGGGGGGGGGGGGGTTACTGCACACAGGTGTGTCTGTGTGCTCGCTCTCTCTTCGGCCACTCGCTTAAAAAAATAAACATTTAAAATGCATTTTTTTAAAAAGGAATTGGGTGTGTATGTGTGTATGTATTTATGCTACAGACAGTAGAGTGCATGACCGAGCTGGAATGTGCATGTGACTTCAGTTGAGCTGCAGACCTTTTCCACTGGGTTCCTTTCAACTTGCTTTCCTCTCTGGTGTTCCTCGTATCTCTTCCTCTCTTCTTCTCCCTCATTTAATTTGTCTCTCTTTCTCCCTACGTCTGCCAGAAACTCATCTTTAACACTTTTCCCTCACTTCCTGCCTACCACGTGTCATCTGTGTTTTTATTTCTTTCTGTATCTTCTCTGTGTCTGTCCTTTATCACTCTATTTGTGCCTCTCTCGTCTATCCCTCTCCCTCGATCTGTCCTTTTACTTCTCATTCTTTCTCTCATTCGCTCCTCCTGTGATACTGTAGGAAAGTGCTGCTCTGGCTGACAAACTGATACAGGTACAGTACTCTGACATCTCTTCCTTCACAGACACTCCCTCCCTCCCCTCCCCCTCCCTCCCTCTCTCTTTCCCTCACCCTCCCTCTCTCCCATCCCCCTCCCTCCCTCCCTCCCTCTCTCCCTCTCTCCTTCCTCTCCCTCCCTCTTCCCTCTCTCCTGCCCCCCGACCCCCATGCCCAATTCCTGAGAATGAATAGCATGACCATGCCCCTTGCGTGAGAGGCAGTTGGGTATGTCAGTGAGTCTGTCTGCCTGTCTGTCTCTCTGCCTGTCTGTCTGTCCCCTCATGCCTGTGCACTGGCTTGTTGTCAAACTTAGAACAGCTCAGGGCTGGGGACCATGAACTCAGCCTCCGAACACCAATATGACTAATGAACTGAACCACACTTGAACTTTTAAAATTGTTATTCTGTTTATTACTGGTGAGGGTGAGGCCCCATATAAGCCGTTAGGTTGTTAGCCCCGTCCTGTACTGTCTATGTTTATATTTAAATATTTATTTTTCCTACATGCTATGTCCTCTATTTTAAATAATGGTGGTGGAGAGGCGTGTTAGAGTGGGGTGTTGGTGTATGGGTGTGGTGAAGAGGGGGCTTTGTGTGGAGGAGAGGGATGTTGGAGTGGGGCTGTAATCCCCAGGGCTCTGACCCCGCCCTTTCCCCACCCCCTCAGGGTCAGGTGACCCGCGCCCTGGAGGCGGAGCAGAACTACGTGATCAAGCGGGAGCTGGCCGTGGTGCGCCAGCAGTGCTGCAGTACCAGCGAGAGCCTGCAGAGGGCGCAGGACACCATACAGGAGCTGCAGCAGCACAAGGTAGCCACGCCCCCACTGCCCTTACAGCGCCACGCCCCTCTTTCCCTTAAAGCACCACACCCACCATTCACTAGCCTTCACCACTATCACACCCCATAGTCTACCCCCCCTCCTTCCCCTCCTCCCCCCAACTCTCCTGCTCCACCACAGCTTCATGTGGCCACACCCCCCTTTCCCCATCAGAGAAGAGATGGGAAGTGCCAGTAAAGGGAGGGGCCACAGGGGAAAACACAGGGCTAAACATCACTGCACTGGGTACCGCGAAAGGCCTGGGTTCTACAGTGAGAGTGGAACAGGGCTGGGTTCTACAGTGATAGTGGAACAGGGCTGGGTTCTACAGTGAGAGTGGAACAGGGCTGGGTTCTACAGTGAGAGTGGAACAGGGCTGGGTTCTACAGTGTGAGTGGAACAGGGCTGGGTTCTACAGTGAGAGTGGAACAGGGCTGGGTTCTACAGTGATAGTGGAACAGGGCTGGGTTCTACAGTGATAGTGGAACAGGGCTGGGTTCTACAGTGAGAGTGGAACAGGCCTGGGTTCTACAGTGATAGTGGAACAGGGTTGGGTTCTACAGTGAGAGTGGAACAGGCCTGGGTTCTACAGTGAGAGTGGAACAGGGCTGGGTTCTATAGTGTGAGTGGAACAGGGCTGGGTTCTACAGTGAGAATAAAACAGAACAACCGACAGTGGCTAACAGGTTCTGCAGTATATGCAGTTCTTCTGTTCAGTCAAGCTAGGGAGACAGGGTTTGTGTTTATGTCAGTGTAATGTGTGTGATGTGTGAATGGGATGTGTGTGTGTGTGTGTGTGCATGCGTGCGTGTGTGTGTGTGTGTGTGTGTGTGTGCATGTGTGCCTGCGTGCGTGTGTGTGTGTGTGTGCATGTGTTCGTGCGTGTGTGTGTGTGTGCATGCGTGCGTGTGTGTGTGTGTGTGTGTGCGTGTGAATGGGATGTGTGTGTGTGTGTGTGCATGTGTTCGTGCGTGTGTGTGAGTGCGTGCGTGTGTGTGTGTGCATGCGTGCATGTGTGTGTGTGTGTGTGTGTGCGTGTGTGAATGTGATGTGTGTGTGTGTGCATGTGTTCGTGCGTGTGTGTGTGTGAATGGGATGTGTGTGTGTGTGTGCATGCGTGCTGTGTGTGTGTGTGTGTGTGTGCGTGTGTGAATGGGATATGTGTGTGTGTGTGTGTGCATGCGTGCGTGTGTGTGTGTGTGTGTGTGTGGGTGTGTGAATGGGATGTGTGTGTGTGTGTGTGCATGTGTGCGTGCGTGTGTGTGTGTGTGTGCGTGTGTGTGTAGCACAGTAAGCAGGTGCAGTTTTATTGGCAGCTGTATTGGGTGTGTCGTTGAAGCTCTAACCGGCAGTGGTGAGACAGCGACTGTAAACATCAGAAAAATATCAAGCACAGCTGTGAAACGTAGATTTTTTTTATTTCTGTGTCTCGTTTCTGTGTTTATCTGATCGTTTCCGCGTTGGTATTTTTGAGCTCCACCACCATCTGCCACTGGCGCTTCTGACAGCCTGCTGAACGGCACACACTGTGGATCGCTGCTCGCCCGTCTCAACTGCTTAATGCGCGAGGTCACAAAACACGTGATCAGAATGTCCTTAACTGAACGTTCTGATGCCAAAGTAACAATCACTGCTGCTTAACGGAAAGCAGTTGAGTTCTAGAACACCGACCTATAGTTCTGAGCAAAGACATTCAGAGAAGCCCACACTTCAAAGGGTTAATATGTTTGGTAGTTTGTCTGAGGTCATGTCTTTCCGTTTGTGTTTGCCCGTGTTCGCGTGTGTTTACACTCGTGTCCTGGGTTTTGATACCTGTAGCACGACAGTAAAGGCATACGCATATCTGTGCAGAATGTGCAGAATTACCGTGTCATCGCGGGCATGGACATTGTGATCAGTGTTGTGGTTTTCACACTTGCTTTTCAAACCAACACTCTCACCCGGTCACACAGGAGATGGCTGGGTGGGGTCTCTGAGAGTGTGTGTGTGTGTGTGTGTGCGTGTATGTGTAATCACACCTCATGATCTCTCCGGTTCATCACACTTGTTGATCACTGCAGGTCCTTTGTAAGATTTAGATTTTTTAAAGTGGTAAAGCAGTTCCGATTTGTATAAACAGACACGCAGATACCATTCCACGAGTTCATTCTGGGCTAAACTGAGTGGCCTGTGCGTGTGTTGCGTGTGCATGTGTGTGCATGTGCTGTGTTGTGTGTGCATGCGCAGTGTGTGCATGTGTGGTGTTGTGTGTGCATGCGCTGCGTGTGCATGTGCTGTGTTGTGTGTATGTGCATGCACTGTGTGTGCATGTGCGGTGTTGTGTGTATGTGCATGCACTGTGTGTGCATGTGCGGTGTTGTGTGTATGTGCATGCGCTGTGTGTGCATGTGCTGTGTTGTGTGTATGTGCATGCACTGTGTGTGCATGTGCTGGGTTGTGTGTATGTGCATGCGCTGTGTGTGCATGTGCGGTGTTGTGTGTATGTGCTGTGAAACAGAGGCTAAAATACAACCCATCTGCTTGCTGAGGTAATTAATTCATACTGTTGTATTTGTACGCTGTATATCTGTATACTGTTTATCGCCCCTTTTATTCAAAGATGCTGACTCAAAGGCGCTTTACAGGAAAACAGAACACAGATAAATAGGAAAGACTGGCCCAGAACTTCCAAAAAACAAGATCAACAGTGAGATAAAAAATAATTTAAAAAACGCCCAAACAGTGGCCAGGGAAGCCCCTATATCCTGGGTGGAGCCGGGCCTAGAGGAGCTCGCCTGTCGGGGCTCGGTGTCCGTGGCTAACGCTGGGCTGAACGGACAGCGAAGTAGAGTCTAACGGGCAAACAGTCATCATGAGGTGCTCCCATGAAAGGGCATTAAATTACATTCTATTCATTTAGCAGATGGTCTCGGGCGGTGGGGGTGGGCGAGGTATGAGATGACACATGGGGGAAGAACCGACATTCGAATGTTCTAACGTAGAAATTAAACAAAAGAACATTTCAATCGCGTATTGAAGCGTATCTCGGGCCACGTCTAAATCAGGAGAGGGTTTTATTTGATCGTGGCCTTTCGAGAGGTCCGGGAGCTCAGTTTCGATTTTAGCAGCACCCCGTCGTACGCAGAGGGCGTGACCCGCGAGGAGCACTTCCCGTGTGACTCTCGGTCTGTGAGAATCGAGCTCTGGCTGGCAGTAAAAACCGGCTTCCATCGCTCGGTCCAGAACAGAAGCCCTGCTTCTTACACGCTCGAGGGATCATCTCCTTACAGATTTCAGAAAAAGCACCAAACAAAAAAATGTTTTGTTGCGTCTTGTGCACAGAAACAAATCTCGAAGCGCGGTACGCTTTCTGCGTGGTTTCATAAAACACAATGTATGGGACAAAGGCATGTATATACAGCCTGGTCCCCACCCGTAGCGATGGATCTGTCACTGGCCAGGCTAAGCTACTAGCTGTATTCCTGCTAAGCGGCACACACTTTAAATGAGATAAAGGCTCTGCTATTGTGAGGCCCATGCAGGATGCAGGCATTCAAAGGCCGATGAGACACATCCTTTTCACTGTGAAGATGGACTCTGATTCACTTAGTGACGTAAAATATTAATAAATTCAGAACACTGGATAATAATGTACAGTTCAGGGGTGTCCAGTCTTATCAGAAAAGGTCTGGGTGCAAGTCTTTCTTTTAGCTCAGCACTAAGACACCAGATTCTATTTATCAAAGCACCTCATTCAACAGCTAGAGATCTACCGTCCTGTAGGTTTTCACTCCAACCCTAACAAAGCACACCTCATTCAACAGCTAGAGATCTACCGTCCTGTAGGTTTTCACTCCAACCCTAACAAAGCACACCTCATTCAACAGCTAGAGATCTACCGTCCTGTAGGTTTTCACTCCAACCCTAACAAAGCACACCTCATTCAACAGCTAGAGATCTACCGTCCTGTAGGTTTTCACTCCAACCCTAACAAAGCACACCTCATTCAACAGCTAGAGATCTACCATCCTGTAGGTTTTCACTCCAACCCTAACAAAGCACACCTCATTCAACAGCTAGAGATCTACCGTCCTGTAGGTTTTCACTCCAACCCTAACAAAGCACACCTCATTCAACAGCTAGAGATCTACCGTCCTGTAGGTTTCCACTCCAACCCTATCAAAGCACACCTCATTCAACAGCTAGAGATCTGCCGTCCTGTAGGTTTTCACTCCAACCCTAACAAAGCACACCTCATTCAACAGCTAGAGATCTAACTGAGCTGCTAATTAGTGCAATCGGGTGGTGAGTGTTGAAAGGAAAACCTACAGGAAGATAGATTTCCAGGAACTGGGTTGGGCATTAATGTGTTGGGCATGCCACTGCATTAGGTGCAGTCCATAGTAATTTTTTTTTCCCCGTTTAAGCTTTCCCTTTGTCCTGTTAGCACTATTATTACAAGTGCATGGTATCAGTGTGAATATAATCACTGTCTGAGCCTCCAATTGCAAGCTGTTACTAACAGACCCATTTAGCATAGAGAGGTGTTTTAACAGAGAACTGACCCAAAGGCCAGAGAGGTTAGGCCAGAGATTCTTTTTGCCAACCAGATGGTCAATTCAGTACAGTCAGGACTTTGGTTGTTAAGGAGATGGTTGCAAAGGACGGTCAGGGTCAGTACAGGAAATTAATTGCACAGCAAATGCCTGTAATGTTCTGTGGGAATGTTAAAATTCATAAAGTGAATTTGACTGACTTCCTGTAGTACTGACTGGACGGACCCTGCTCTGTAACCATCCTCTTAAACTAGAGGGGGTTTGAGCAGTGGGGGGCAGGTTTGAGCAGTGGAGGGGGGGCAGTTGGCAGTGGGGGGGGCAGGTTTGAGCAGTGGAGGGGGGGGAGGGGGGTTGAGCCGTGGAGGGGGGGGGGTGGGGGTTTGGAAAGTACAGAATCCTTTAATCTTTGCACCATCGGTAACTCTCACATTTGTTTGGCTGCTCGTTCTCTTGGGGTGTCTGGCGGGGCAGGGCGGGGTGGTGCGGGGCGGGCCGGGGTGGGGCGGTGCGCTGATGCGGGTCCGCGTGCGCTCTCTCCGAAACGTGGCGGCGAGCGTTGCCGTGGGTACGCTGGAGTTTCAGAGTTCACACACCCTCTGATTCTCGCACTGTCACTCAGAGTGAGAGAGGGGGGGGCAGAGGGCATGGAGGAGGACTTCCCATTACACAACGGGGACGGAGCAGGGGTTTTTTTTTTTTTTTGGGTGGGGGGGGGGGGGAACTAGGGGTTCTGTGCTGGGAAATCTGAGCCAGATCTGTGGTCTCCCGCTGACCGCATATGCAAGGTGGATTGTGGGTCTGAGGCCAAAGGTAATAATAAGGAGCACAAAAATACATGTATCGTTATAGTCCTTATATTTGCAATATATTTCAGTACATTCCATTTATATTGGGAAGATGCTTTTTTGTAATGTCTTTGTAATTTCTTTGTATTTTAATGTTTTAACAATTTTTAACATGTTCTCTTGTCAAGCAAATAAAGCCTATTTGAATTTGTATATTTCATATATATATATATATATATATGAACATGAAACATAAAATGTTATTCTGTAACAATGTTTTTAAAGTGTATTTAGATCTGGTTTGTTCTGTCATGGGTTTAGATCCTGTCTCTCTCTCCCCCCCTCCCTCTCCCTCCCTCTCTCCCCCTCCCTCCCTCTCCCTCCCTCTCTCTCCCTCCCTCCCTCTCCTCTCTCCCTCTCCCTCTCCCTCTCTCTCTCCCTCTCCCTCAGTACACAGAGCCGTTCGTGAGCAGCCTGCAGACGCAGCTGGAGCAGTCTCGGCTGCAGGAGGCGGAGCTACTCTGTGCCCTGAAGGAGATGCAAGACAAGGTGCTGGACCTGGAGAAGGTGAGGTGTGTGTGTGTGTGTGTGTGTGTGTGTGTGTGTGGTGTGTGTGTGTGGTGTGTGTGTGTGTGTGTGTGTGTGTGTCTGTGGTGAGTGTGTGTGTGTGTGGTGTGTCTGTGGTGAGTGTGTGTGTGTGTGTGTGTGTGTGGTTGTGCGCTCGCTCGCCTGAGGATGAGGGTGACGATGTGTCAAAACCACAGAGGCCAATGGGTGGGCTGCGCCCTTCTCTCACTGCCACACCTCAGGGTTCATCCTTTTCCCATGAGCCACTGCATGATCTCATCACTTCCCTAGAGACGGGCTTCTCAGCTCAAGCATGAGATCGGGCTCTTCCCATGCAGCACCACTGATTTCAGTCTCACACTAATGTACTGTACTGATATGACATCACCAAAATAAAGTTTCAAAAAGTTTTTTTTTTTTTTTTTTGATGCTAACTCAGAAAAGGCTTCTTTCTCCTCCCCAATTTAGTACTCCCACTCGTTTCGTTTCCATGGCAGCCCGGGTGACCTGTAGCGGTGTTTTCTGAAACAACTGAATCTCCTTCGCATAATTTATTTTTTTCTCTCTCTCTCGGTGAACTTCACCTCTGGCCTACTGTTTCCCTGCGGGGGAAATAAACCAAGACTAAGAGATCGTTTTCATTTTTGGGTAAAAGTGCAGCTGGGAGATTTTGAGAGCAGACAGATTCATGGTGTAAAAGTCGCAGGTGATAATAACGCTGCAACATCCCTCCTCTTCGCTCGGCACAGTCACAGTCAAAACCAGACTGTGCTCTTAAGATTTTATGACCGCAATACAATTTATATGACAGGCACATTTTCTTCTGTTATACAGACTAGGACTGTACAGGCTACAGGCTATGGAGCCATTGGGCCTCATTCACGAAACATGTGTACGATCACATTTAATCATAAACTGCATGTAAGAACATTTTGGCTTTTTTTTCTTATCTGTATTTGTTCGTGGCTTTTTCCTTATGCAAATCACACGAACAGGATTGTGCATAAAATCTACAAATAGCCAGCATTCCTCATCTCATACACCTGGGATACGCACAAAAACAAAGGTCTGCACACGTCTCATGTGTTTTGTTTTTTTGCAGGAACATATTTAAGAACAAAAGTAAGAATTATTTAAGAAAAGTTTTGTGAATGAAGCCCAATAAGGTCATTGCATCACCATGGCGAATATGTCAGGCCTGCATCTTCACCCAAGCCGTTCGGCACTGAGAAGGTTCTCGCGATCTTTTCCCCTTTAAGGTGTGAGGTCACAAACGCCTGATTAGAACGCTCTTAACCGAACATTCTAATGCTGATGTCACAATCACCACTGGCGACTGAAAGCAACAAAGTTCTAGAACACTGACTTGTGAAAACATTCCAAAAAACATACTTTTCAGAGGGCAAATATAATAAAAAGAAAAGTGCAGAAACAAAGGAGACAGGGGGAAGGAGCAGTCAGATTTACAGAGAGAGAGAGAGAGAGAGAGAGATTAAATCAAAATATGCCTAAATGCCAACCAGCGCGCCCCCCCCCCCCCCCCACCTCTGAGCCGCAGATCCCCCCCCCCCCCCGCCCCCGCCCCAGGGCGCTGGTTCCTAGAAGGACGGGTTCACCACATGCCTTTACTGTGAGAGAGAAAAGCTGCCAGGCAGAGAGAGCGTGTCTGTGCCCCCAAGAGAGAGATACCCACCGAGCCCACCTCCCCATCTCACCCCGCCAACCCCGCCCGCCACCCCCCCACCAAGACGAGAGAGAAACCCACTGAGCCCACCACCCCATCTCACCCTGCCAACCCCCATCCCCCCCCCCCACCGCCAACCCCCCAGGGCCCCCCCAAGCCGCCGCAACCACACTGAGGAGCAGAGAGGAGTGTGCCACAGCTCAGAGAATCGCTGCACTCACAACTGAGCGTGTGTGTGTGCATGTGTGTGAGCGTGTGTGTGTGTGCAATATGTGTGTGTGTGTGCGTGTGTGTAATGTGTGTGTGTGTGCAATATGTGTGTGTGTGTGATGTGTGTGTGCAATATGTGTGTGTGTGTGCGTGTGTGTAATGTGTGTGTGTGTGTGTGCAATATGTGTGTGCGTGTGTGTAATGTGTGTGAGTGTGTATGTGTGTGTATTTGTGTGTGTGAGTGTGTCTATGCACGAGTGTGTGAGAGTGTGTGTGTATGTGTGTGTGTGAGTGTGTGTGTAATGTGTGTGTGTGCGCAATATGTGTGTGTGTGTGCGTGTGTGTAATGTGTGTGTGTGTGCAATATGTGTGTGTGTGTGCGTGTGTGTAATGTGTGTGTGTGTGTGTGTAATGAGTGTGTGTGTATGTGTGTGCGTGTGTAATGAGTGTGTGTGTGTGTAATGAGTGTGTGTGTGTGTGTGTGTGTAATGAGTGTGTGTGTGTGTGTGTGTGTGTGTGTGTGTAGTGAGTGTGTGTGTGTGTGTGTGTAATGAGTGGGTGTGTGTGTGTGTGTGTAATGAGTGTGTGTGTGTGTGTTGTGTATAGTGTGTGTGTGTGTGTGTGGTAATGAGTGTGTTGTGTGTGTGTGTGTAGTGTGTTTGTGTGTGAACGTGTGTGTGAACGTGTGTGTGAATGTGTGAATGTGTGTGTGTGTGTGTGTGTGTGTGAATGAGTGTGTGTGTGTGTGTGTGTGTGTGTTGGAATGAGTGTGTGTGTGTGTGGTGTGATGTGTGTGTGTGAATGAGTGTGTGTGTGTGTGTGTGTGTGTGTGTGTGTGTGTGTGGTTGTGTGTGTGTGTGTGTGTGTGTGTGTGTGTAATGAGTGTGTGTGTGTGTGTGTGTGTGTAATGAGTGTGTGTGTGTGTGAGTGTGTTGTTTGTGTGTGTGTGTGTGTGTGTGTAATGAGTGTGTGTGTGTGTGTGTGTGTGTGTGTGTGTTGTGTGTGTGTGTGTGTGTATGGTGTGTGTGGTGTGTGTGTGTGGTGTGTGTGTGTGTGAATGAGTGTGTGTGTGTGTGTGTGGTGTGTAATGAGTGTGTATGTGTGTGCTGCAGCGGAGCAGCTCCTTGCCGGATGAGACCAATGTTGCGCAGCTGCAGGAGCAGCTGAGGCAGCTGAAGCTGAGAGAGCTGCAGACCCTGCAGTCCTTCAGAGAGATGAGAGACTCTGTGACCGACCTGAGCCAGCGCTGGCAGGTACGAGAGAGAGAGGGAGGGAGGGAGGGGGGGGAGAGGGAGGGAGGGGGGGGGAGGGGGAGGGAGAGGGAGGGAGGGAGGGGGGGGAGAGGGAGGGAGGGGGGGAGGGAGGGGGGGAGAGGAGAGGAGAGAGGAGGGGGGGGGAGGGGAGGGGGGGAGGAGGGAGGGAGGGAGGGAGGGAGAGAGAGAGAGAGGGGGAGGAGAGAGGAGGAGGGGAGGGAGGAGAGAGGAGGAGAGAGGAGAGAGAGAAGGAGAGACAGAGAGAAAGAGGTATAGAGAGACAGAGAGGGAGAAACAAAGTGAGCGGGAAAGAGGGAGAGGGGGAGAGAAAGAGGGAGGGAGGGGAGTGAGTGCAGTAGGGGTGTTTGGTAAGCAGAGAGGAAAGTTTGTAATGTGAGAAAGGGAACGCATGTGGAATAAAGCTGAAGTGTGTTCTGAGTGTGATTGATTCCGGTGGGCTGTCCTGTCCCAGCACCACATGTCCCGGGGGGGCGGGGGTGGGCACAGGAAGGAGTCCCCAAAGAAGAGCGCTCTGAACGAGCTGCAGGACAAGCTGATGGCCGTGCGCCTGCGCGAAGCCCAGGCCCAGGCCGAGCTGCGTGAGCTCAAACTAACGGCCCAGCAGCTGGAGAGCCAGGTCAGCACTGACCCCCCTGAGGCACTGACGCAGCATGACCCCCCCTGAGGCACTGACGCAGCACTGACCCCCCTGAGGCACTGACGCAGCACTGACCCCCCTGAGGCACTGACGCAGCACTGACCCCCCTGAGGCACTGACACAGCACTGACCCCCCTGAGGCACTGACACAGCATGACCCCCCTGAGGCACTGACACAGCACTGACCCCCTGAGGCACTGACACAGCACCAACCCCCCTGAAGCACCGACACAGCACTGACCCCACAGAGGCACTGACACCTCACTGACCCCCCTGAGGCACTGACCTCACTGAAGCACCGACACAGCACTGACTCCACTGAAGCACCTACCCCCCCCATACTATTTCATTGTACATTACGGTTACGTACAGACACAACACTGATGCCCCATATCAGGTCATTCTACATTACTGTGAAGTACAGACACAACACTGATGCCCCATATCAGGTCATTCTACATTACTGTGAAGTACAGACACAACACTGATGCCCCATATCAGGTCATTCTACATTACTGTGAAGTACAGACACAACACTGATGCCCCATATCAGGTCATTCTACATTACTGTGAAGTACAGACACAACACTGATGCCCCATATCAGGTCATTCTACATTAGTGTGAAGTACAGACACAGTACTTATGTGCCCCTCCCCCTCAGAACCAGATCCACAGTAAGCTGGTGAGCCGGAAGGAGCAGGAGAGTGCTGCCATGCAGGAAAGGCTGCAGTGCATTATGGGACAGAACAAGAGCCTGCAGACACAGCTCAGCGAGCTGAAGAGGAAGCAGGCCGAGTCCGACTGCAAGGTACCGCCCCCATCGCCCAGGCAACAGTGTACACCACGTGTACCGTCACCCCAACTCGTCCACACTCTCATAGGCTAGCAGGATTACAGTGTGTACATCACCATACCCTCCAGCTAATGGGTATGAATCAAACTGCTGTGATCAGTAAAGGTGAGCTCTCTGCAGTTGTGGTGACAGCACAAGCATTTACTGCTGTTAGTTTATGAGAAAAAAGAAAACCAATAAATAAAAGGCCATTTCAACATGCGCGTAGCACACTCTTACAGAACAGCACTAAGAGTAAAGAGGAGATCGTGCCATTCTCAGATGGATAAAGGTGAGATATCACTGTCAGAGTAAAGAGGAAGTGATGTCACCCTCTCCTCTTCTCAGAGTAAAGAGGAAGTGATGTCATTCTCTCTCCTCTGTTCTCAGAGTAAAGAGGAAGTGATGTCATTCTCTCCTCTTCTCAGAGTAAAGAGGAAGTAATGGCGGTGAGATTGAGGGAGGCAGACAGCATGGCGGCAGTGGCGGAACTGAGGCAGAGGATTGCCGATCTGGAGATTCAGGTGTGGAAACGAGTGCCTGTGTATGTGTGTGTGTGAGTGTGTGTGTGTGTGTGTGCGCGTGAGAGAGTGTGTGTGTGTGCGCGTGTGAGTGTGTGTGTGTGAGCGTGTGTGTGTGTGTGAGTGTGTGTGTGTATGTGAGTGTGTGTGTGTATGCCCGTGTGAGAGAGTGTGTGTGTGTGCGCGTGTGAGTGTGTGTGTGTGAGCGTGTGCATGTGAATGTGTATTTATGTGTGTGTGTCTGTGCACGAGTGTGTGTGTATGTATGTGTGTGTGTGAGTGTGTGTGTGTATGTGTGTGTGTGAGTGCACGAGTGTGTGTGAGTGTGTGTGTGTGTGTGTGTGTGTGTGAGTGTGTGAGTGAGGCCTGTGCTCAGTGCATCTTATATTTATTATTATTATTATTATTATTATTATTATTATTATTATTATCTGTGTTGCAGAGGGAGGAGGGCCGGATCCAGGGCCAGCTGAACCACTCAGACTCCAGCCAGTACATCAGCCAGCTGAGGGAGCAGATCGCTGAGCTGAAAGCAGAGGTCAGTCTGCGAGTGTGAGTGTGTGTGTGTGTGTGTGAGTGTGTGTGTGTGTGTGTGTGTGCGTGCGTGTGAGTGTGTGTGTGTCTGTGTGTGTGTGTGTGTGTGTGTGTGTGCGTGCGTGTGTATGTGTGTGTGCGTGCGTGTGCGTGCGTGCGTGTGTGTGTGCGTGTGTATGTGTGTGTGTGTGTGTGCGTGTGTATGTGTGTGAAACTGTAGTATCTCTCTCTTTGTCCTTCTCAGACCTGCCTACTCTCCTGTTGTCCATTTCAGATCAGGCAGTTGCGCGGGCAGCCCTTCAGGTACCCGGCCCCGGGTCACGGGTCCTTTCAGGGCCTGCGCCTGTCCAGCCCGGCCTCAGGAGAGGCCGACTACCTCAGCTCAGACGACGACCTGCCGCCCAGCCCGCCGCCGCCCGCCGCGCTCTACCCGTCCCTGGCCCCGCCCCTCCACCCCGGCCCTGCTCCGGACAGCGAAGGCAGCACCGACAGCGACACGGAAGGAGGGGGCGGAGCCCCCCAAGTCCCGCCCCCTCCGCAGCTCTTCCCCAGCATGGTGTGCGCGGAGGAGAACTGAGCCGGGGAGGCGGTGCTGGCAAGCGGACGCACCACCACCCCAATGACCCCGCCCCCTGCCCCGCCTAGCCCCGCCCACTCTCCATACCCCCTCCTTTTCTGCTCACCCCGTTCAGCCCTGGTATGCGCTCCATGTTCCTGCAGAAACTTGCTCTGCAGTGAAAAGCTGCCGTTCTGCTGGGCGCTGAGCCGTCCAGCTCTCCAAGCAAGAGACGGAGCAAAAGCACCCCAGCACACGCACAGCGGATTATACCAAAAATGGGGGGATTTTCCCATCACAGTTTGGGCAGCTAGAACCTAGCGAAGTCAGTGGAACTTGTACATGGCCTCACACAGAAACGTCCATCGTTAGGAATGAGCACACACACATATACATGCACACGCACACGCGCACACACACACACGCGCACATGCACAGATTCACACACACATGCATGCACACACACAAAAACGCTTTAGTCAATAACTATATATTGACCCAGCATTGAAAGCACCTGTGAGAGACTGGAATAAATCCCCCCTCCCCTCCCTCCTCCCCTCCCCCTCCCTCCCTTCCCCTCCCCCCTCCCGGCTAGGAAGGACAGCCTGAACTCTCTGGGGTTCCTTCCAGGGACCCCAAAACCACGAGGGGACTGGGATCATTGAGACGGGTGGAGGAACAGACTCCTCCAGTTTGGGGAATCTCACCCGGGGTACCCCACTGCTTGGGTTGTCCTCTCCGCTCTGACCCCTGCTCAAAAGAAGAGCGGGCCTCCCTCTCCATCAATTAAGCACACCCCCCACCCCTCCACTGCCAAATATATAACACACTTACACACTTATACAACGCAACTGCTCTCTCTCACCCTCCCTCCCTCCCTCCCTCCCTCCCTCCTTCTCCCCCTCCTTCTCTCTCTTTCTCTCTCCTCCCCCTCTCTCTCTCCGAGGCCCTCTCCCGGCCCTGCCTTTGGAGAGGGAACACCGGGACAAGACGCCATTTTAACTGAGGCCTACGACTATAGAGGCGCCATTTTACACTCAGCGACAGTGAGAGGGAGAGACAGAGAGAAAAGCATGGGCTTATATATATATATGATATAACAAAGTACTACAGCTAGATGATATACATAGATCAAACATGAAAAATCTCAGCATTGCCAAATCTTTTATGTTCTTTTTTTAATGTAACTACATATGTTATTTCTTTTTCTATTTACCATTTTTATATATCTATATATATAAAATCCATATCTATATGAATGTATGCAGTATATTCATGGCAGCCAAACTTTTTTTTCTTCTTTTTGGTGTCCATTTTCTTATGTGCCAATATAATCCTTTGTGTCGAGATGGTGTTTGGGTGGGGGGGGGGGTTGGTTGTAGAACATGGGGGAAAAGCAACACACCACTTCTGTTTTTACACAATGTGAGCTTTTAGAGGGGGTGGCACTGGATCTCAAAGCAGACGCAGGAACTTTAGTATGCATCACATGTTCCTATTGAACTTTCAGACCGTGATTGATGCAATCGTAGACACATCAGAGCAAAGCCTTTGAGCCTTCCTTTGTTCAACGGTTCAGTGTAGATCAGAAAAAAGGCCCATTTTCATTTGATTGTTCACAGAGTCTGTTTTTTTTAGCACATCTGAAGGACATGGAAGATTTGTGTTAAAGGTTCTGCACGTGGGGCTTAAACCGTTTCTTTGGCTGAAGACACGTGTCCATTAGCAGGCCAAGGCTACTTCACCTTGGAGCTCTGCAGCTTGTGGGCATTGTGTTGGTGGCAAAGAAAAGTTGGTGGCATGTGATTTGAGTGACAACCCGTATGTTGTGCTTTGTGATTGGTTGAAATACACAGGTGCAGCCAAGATGAGGGAAGACTGGGGCCATTTCATTCGCCAGTTTTAGCCCAATGGGAATTTAGACCAGTTATTCCATATTTTTCCAAACAAACTTAGGGACCCTTTGTAAAAATGTTTGGGGTTCTACTTAAAAAAAAAGAAGTTTTTTATAGCACTATACATGAAATTGGGAATTAAAAACATTCTAAAGTTGCATGGATTGCATCATTTTATTAGCGTAGTTGCATAAAACATGCTAATGGAAATGTATCTCCAGTTAAACAGAGTCTGTTGGGACTGTATTGTGATGTATCAAGACAACTCCAACAGAACACCTCTGTGACATCACTTCCTGTTGCCTCTGCCAGGTCTTGTTGCAAGCTGATGCCAGATGACAGCAGGGTCTCCTTCAGCATAGTTTAGCACACAGACAAGATTTTCATGTAAGGTCAGGTGCTGATCTTTTCGACACTTCAACTAGACTGCAGTTTGCATTCAATCATCTGATCATCTGAGATACAGAAATTTTGGATGTGTCTACAGACTTGCTTATTTGTAGGTTAAAGGTCAAAGAACTATGGCCAAACCACAGCAAATGAAATCATATCTACAGTGGCATCTGTACGGTTTCATATCAAGGTTAAGTAAAATATCCAGTTTGTGATTTCATCTTCGAAATGTTCTAATGTACAAAGACCAAAAATATAAATGATTAATATCCTGTTCCATGGCTACATGAAAAGGTCCCACACAGGGTGTTGTTCCGAGGTTAGACTGTCCTCAGAGCACTACGTTGCTGTTGAGATGTGATGCCTAGTGCAATGTGGTTATGATGTCACAATGGAAGCAAGCAATTTAAATATCAGTATTGTTCTTATTACAGTAACTGCCATTGACATTAACATTGATTGCCCCAATCCTAGCCATTTGGCATCCATTAGATAACCAAACTGTCTGAAGTTTAGCAATGATGATAATTAAGATGACGTTGACGACGATGATGATGAAAATGGTGACGATTGTAATACAAAGCATTTCAGTGTTTCATACATCAAGAGAAGGATGAGAAAATAAACATTTACACAGAACTCTCAGAAACGGCATCCTTTTCTCAGGATTTAATCTGACGTGTGCACGCGTCTGTGCGGCTGTGTCGTTGTCGTCGTGTGGTTTGCGTGAGGTATGCTGGACGGATGGCTGGTAACGAACGTGCCACTGAGTTACGGATGACGTGTTTCGTGCGGTTTAACGGAGGGACGTACTGGACACCAGACTGCAGCGTGTCAGTGTTCCGGAATGGACTGTGTTAATTCAGTGTTCCGGTATGAGATTGTGTTAATTCAGTGTTCTGGAACGAGACTGTGTTAAGAGGTATTTGTGCAGATCTGAGACAGAGTTGTGTGTGCAATGTGTGTCAACCCTTAGCATTCGACCTTCTCTTACAAACCAAAAAAAAAAAAAAATCACTGATTCAAATGCGGTCAAACTCACCCACCAAAAACCTTCCACCACCACTTTCTCAGTACCTCACTGTGTTTAGCATGCATTCCGTCTACAGTTTCTCTCCAACTAGCTTACTCATCTATCGCTCTCGACCCACAACACTCTCTTTTCCTGTATCGTCTCTCTCTCTCTCTCTCTCTCTCTCTCTCTCTGTACATCACACTCTTTCCATCCAACATCTCTCTCTGCCCGCACCTCCCTATTTCGCATCAGCCATATTGCTGCTTCGGGTTGAAGCAACATGCAGCGCTATCGTGTAATTTACTCCTCACTTTCACTTCTCTCATGCGTTGCATTAGATTTATTTGGCAGACGCTTTTATCCAGAGCAGCGTACAATAAGTGCATACCGAAGGTCAGTGGAACAACTACACAATACAGGTCCAATAACACAGGTACAATACTCTTTTCGTAACAGTTATTCATAACCATGAACACATTAAGTCCAGTTCACACAGTGAACATTACTCTGACCTAACCTATGCTGACTCAAACTAGGAGGCATACAAAACTGCAACATCAAGATAGTGATATGAAGTACAATAAAAGTGCTGGATGGAGGTTCATGTAACATGGAAGCGGCCCAGGCGGTACGTGTGTAGCATGAAAGGGGGGGAATTTAAGTAATAGAAATGATCCGCAGAATGGCGATAGTTAGTTAATCCAGGTATAGTCTGAAGAGATGGGTCTTCAGACCACGGCAGAAGATGGGCAATGAGGGAGTGGTTTGTAGAGGGAATGCTCATGCTTACTCTAAATGACTAAACCCCGTCCCACTCATTTAGACACCCTTTCACTTCATTTTGGCTCCTCAGACGAGGGCACGGGGGGCAGGGGACTCCTTGCTACCTGAAGTAACCCCTGAAAAGTTCTTCGCCCTTAAAAACCCGTACTGCTGCATCTAAGAAATACGCGATTACAAAATCAGTAATTACGAAGTGAAACAAGGAACTTGGAACAACGGAAAGCTTTTATATTGATGCTGAATGTCCAAGTGCTTGGTTAGAACACTGGCAGCTCGAGAGATCTGGCATACATGGTGCTGTAGCTGTTTGGTAGGCTATTTAGCAGCACAACACCAAGGAAAATCTGAAAACTGTTCACATCCTTAATGAATAAGAGCAAAGGCTGCATAAAATATACAAAACAATATACACAATGAGCCATATAGTGCACTCAAAAAGCATTGCAGTTGTATGATTTTATACTAATGCTACTACTATTATGCTACTGTCACTCAGAGTAAAAGCACTTTGTTCAGCAAGTAATATTTTGCCCCCAAATAACATATTTCGTTTAATTATTTTAAATAAGATTACATATAAGGGAGCTGTAATGTTGCCTCCCGTGGCTTTCTGGGTAAAAATGAGCATATGACTCACGAAAAATCCTGTGTCATCCATCGCCACCGGGAAAGGCAAAGAATTCTTGGTAGAAACCAAGCAAATGGTTCTCTACCTTCACAACTGAGAAGATGGCTACAAACACACATATAATAAATAAAACAAAAACTAAAATGTACCATTTTCCACTATTAGGTGACTAAGGAAGTGGTGGACTTGCCTGGTTGAGAGTGGGAAGCAAACCCCTGTGGAGGTCTGGCTAAAAAGCCCACTTAGAATGTTTTAAAGTAATAAAACACTACAGAAGACAATCCAGTAGAGTGTTCCTGTTAAAACAGGTGCAATAGTACTGAAAACCGGGAGGTGAATATTTTAGACTGTTTTTAAAATTCCCATTTTCAGGGAAGTGCTAATTTTGCTTGGTTCCTTTTAATAGAGTAGATTATTTTCCACGTGTGAGAATTAAAATATAAATCTATATACAATAATACAATATTTGTATTATTGATTGCACAGTATAGTTGTTAATACATATCAAAAGGGCAAAGGGCTCTATGCCTTCTGTCGACAGGGAAACATGGAAATTATAGATAAACGTGGTCTCTCAAAACTTTAGAATCTGAGAACAGAATAGTAAAATTATACAATCGGTTGTAATCGGTCCGATTTCACCTTAATGTATATATTATTACTAGTCGATTGCTCCCATCTAGTGCAATTTACAAAGTCATCGTGGTACGCAGCGTGTTTCATAAGCGCACACAAGGCACGTAAGCAGTAAGACGGTGATCGATTTTTAACTTGAAAGCAGTGCTAAAATTTAGCCCTAAGAGGTGTTACTTTTCTTATGGGTTAGGTGCTTAACTATAACCATTAATAGAATGGATAGTAATAGACATTCAGTATTACGCATAGTCTAACGGTGATCAGAAGCCTACCATAACACAATGCTGTTCCGTCTGCATGTTACAATCTGTAGTTATTAATACGTTTCATTAAAAGAAATCATACTTCTTCCAGTGCCAACGCCCATGTTTCACGCGCAGCTGGATTGGGTTTCGTGGAAAGGAAGCTGGTTGCGGTCGTATATATGTACATGTATATGGTCTGAACAGCCGAGCGCTTGAAAGGTGTAGCGCGCGCGCTCTTCCAGGTTCAACGTTGCTCACACTTTGTCCCGTGCCCAGACGACCTCTCGACAACTCCGCGACTTGCCGTGAATGTTTCAGTTTTAAACAAATTAGAATTATGCGCTGAAATTTAGAAACAGCTCATCAAAAAGTTGTATTAAAGTTTTTTTTTGTTTTTTTTTTTGGTAAGCATCATAACTCAATGATCAAGATAGCTAAAATACACTGTTCTTTTTGGCTCAACAAGTTGGTTGTACTTTAGATTTCCATGGGCATTTGATGTCTTCGTCACAGTAATAACTAGTATTACTAGGTAAGTACTGACCTTTGGTAATCAGTAACTTCATTTCCACATTTATATTTAGAATGTTACTATTTTATATTCCAAGTAGTGCTGATCATTTGTTTCATGGCATTTTAAATAAAGGAATAAATAGCCTATCATTAGCAATAAAATCCCACTGGTTAGTTCTGGTAGAATTTAACTAAACAACCTTTTTCTTTTTTTTATCTCAGCAATTGACCTGGAGATGTCTGGCATGAGCGCACCATAACACCGAAAAGCCGCGAAAACTGATTTCTTGTTTTAACTTTTCCATTTAAGTGGTGAGTGAAGGCGTTTGATGCAATTCTCTACAATTTAAGAACAGCGGTTTCTTTGACGCACCGCCCGTGTCCGTTAAGATTGCATTAGATTGTTGAGAAACAGTAGACTTCTATATTATAGACCTTATACTAATATTCAGACAGAGGCACAAAACATAATAATAATAATAATAATAATAATAATAATAATAATATTAATATGATTATAATCACAAATATTGGCTCCATTGACAAAGTTGCTTTATAAATTTTATATATGTACATAAAATTGAAAAACATACTGTTATTGCAATGTGGCATCATCATCATCATTTGTTACAAAGTAAATATTTTCAACGCTTTTGTTGATGATCAATTCAGCTTTTTAAACGATTTAGAAGGAACTGTATACTGCACTCGGCCGAACAAAATATATGCATGTGTGAAATGATGTGAATTGTATTCGAAGTTGACAGTGAGAATAAATTACATTTAAATCAATGAGAAAACAAAAGTATTTTTTAAATCAACCATTTCCTAATCAAATAGAATTGTACCTATGATTATACGCCACTCTACGGTGGCAATATTTTGTATTTGGCACTGGCAGGCGCGTGCAGGGGAGGGAGTCTCGGTTGGTGCTCTTTTCTCACTTCGAGCACGCACCTGCGCCTCCAAAGGTCTCTGCCCTGCTTGGCATTTGGCATGTAAAGCACAGTTTAATCAGGGGTTTTGATTAAGCCTATTCTATAGCGGTTTGAGGTGGGGTGTGTTGGGATAGCGATAGTTTCGAGGTAGCCTCGGGGTGGGTGACGCGCAAGAGGGGGGGTGGGGTGGTGGAAGCGAATCTCGCGCAATGACCGAGGTCACCCACTGTTCACACAGACTGAAACATCGTAACTACATCCCACAAGTTTTACCATAGCTATACTAGGAGTAACTATCTAACAGAGGAAACAGCGCTTTATAAAGGCGGTTTAATTTAACTGGACGCACGCATATGGATAGGCATAAAAGAAAATTAAAGACCAGCGCAGGATACGACAGAATTTGAAGCGGGATTTTTAATTGCTGGACACTTTCGCCATAATACTGAACGCCACCGTACCTGGATTTATAAGCGTTTTAGTTAATTTCGACAATACAAACGAGTCTAGACTTTAAAGAGTTTTTGGATTGGCGCTCGTTGGCTTTGCGGGTTTGTGCGCGCAGACGAAAATCCCTCCCAGCGTTCATACTCTTTAACCAAAAGGCGTGTTATCTACAGGTGCGCTCCGGTGTTGAAACGGTCTTTACTGCAGCTGTGCAGAAAAAAAAAAAAAACATCGCACACAGTACTCACAGTTCACCGTTTTCTTAGACGAAGGGATCCGAATCATGTCGGGTGGGCTCACCATGTTGAGAAACACAAAAATATATAGCAGCGTGCACGAGACATCTCGTACAGACCAGAGCCGTTATGCACTGACAAATATCTATCTGCTTGTGGGTTAAGGGTCGTGACATCAGTTGACCTTTAAAGGGTACAAGCATAGGTTCAGTTTGTGAAAGGAATAATTTTGTTTCAAACGTCTGGAATATCCTAAAAGAAAAACAAAACAAAACAAAACAAAAAAACAAACCAAAAAAAAAAAAAAAAACAGAAAATACAAAAATATGACAACACCTAGGCTGGGTTGCATAAGATAAGAGCAGAATGGGTTCTGATATTTGACCACTTCACACACTTTACACACTCAGGACAAACGTTAGGAAATTAACTTGCCAATCCTAATATTTTTTGAAAGGTTACATTCAGTATGTATGTACAGCCACATGAAGTTGTAAGCATTTTTGGCTTCCGCTGTATATGATGTGACAGACTCGTTTTAAAATGAATCCTGCTGTATTTTTCTACAATGAAATGGAGACAGATACAGAAGCAAGACTATGCTTCATTTACATCATAATTGTTTTTTCTGATGGAATACACAAATTATTATTTGAGTCTGGTTTCCTTCAGTTTTAAATCTTTAAAAAAATTATATTTATTCCAGTTTATGAGTCCATTTTGTTTGTAGTAATTTCTGTGAATGCATGCACTTCATACCATTTTTGTAAATAGCTGTTTGTATACAATGTGTATAGTACGCTCATAATGAACGTCTCAATTTAAACTGTACCAATCTTCTGTAAATTCAAAAACAATATATTGCCATTGACAATTACAGTTTTGAAGAAGCCTTATTTATTATAGCATTAATTAGAGTAACAAGTTACTTGGTATTTTTTTTTTCCATCCCAAGAGAGGATGGTTTGCTTGAATGATGAATCAGATTTAATAAATCTAAGTTTTGTTGGTGATATTGCACTCTGGCTGGTGTAGCATTTGTGTGTTGTTAATCCGGGTCATTAGATGTAAGCAGTGCTGGTGTTTTGAATATTTATTCAGCCTAAGCAGCGTTCTCCTACTATTCCAGGGCCCTTCTCCCAGCATGCCTCGCTCCTTCCTGGTCAGGAGTAGAAGGGGCGGGGCCCACATACCACGGCCTGCAGAGGACAGCGGTGTCCGTGGCTCCACCCAATCGCAGGGGCGCTTCCTGCTACCAGAGCCGCAGTCTCCCGGAAGCCCCGCCCCTAAAGTGGTCAACCCCACCTACTCGACCAAAGGGGTTACCACGACAGCGGTTGCAGAGACAGCAGTTACTGGGACAGCGGTTGCCGGGACAGCAGTTACTGGGACAGCGGTTACCGGGACAGCAGTGGCCCCATCCACAGCAGGGTTGAACCCCATGCTGCCCTCTCCCTACAGCACCCAGTACATTAACCTGTGCTGGCCCCCAGGTACACACCCACACCCCCAGCGCACCTCACCTACAACACGTCCGACCTCAGACGCATGCGCACACACACACACACACACCTCACCCACGTCTGACCTCACACGGACACACACACACACACACACACGTCTGACCTCAGACGGACACACGCAGATTAGCCTGAGAGGCCGCAGTGCTTCAGATCTTTAGCTGGGCACCATATACAGTGAAATCGATCAGCAGCTGCAATGGGACTGCTCTATGGATCAGCAGCACTGTCATTTATTTAAGCACCTTTGCTACTGGACACATTACATTACAGGCATTTAGCAGACCCTCTTATCCAGAGTGACTTACACAAGTTTTTACATTGCATTTATACAACTGGATATATACTGAAGCAATGCAGTTTATGTACCTTGCTCAAGGGTACAACAGCAGTGTCCTACCCAGGAATCGAACCTGTGACCCTTAGATTACAAGACTACCTCCTTGCCCATTATACTACACTGCCTCCATCTTTAGCTACTGGACACCCTTACGCAGAGTGGCATTTTCCAATGAAATAAGTTTATTTCTACATGTTTCATTTCTATGAAATGCATTTATACAGCCTGACATTTACTGAAGTACAGCAGAAGAGGAGTGACAGTGCCCGTCCCCAGGACTAGCCTCCAGAGACGCTGCTGCCCGTAAAGTGGGAAAATAACGGGCACATAACGGATATGCCTGTGCCCTCTACCCTCTGCCCATCAGACAGGCCGGCTCACGCCCCAGCTGCGCCCCAGCCGACGCCCCGCTGGCCCCCAGCCCTGTGCCCACGCAGCCCCGGAAGAGAGAGGGAGCTGGAGCAACTGCTGCACACTTTCCTGAGCCACCGACAGGGGGCGACAGAGAGCAGCAATCAGCAGCTGATCAGTCAACTCAGTCTCAAGCGTTCCTCTGCAGACTGCCCCCGGTGTCAGGAGGTGGGTACTGCAGTGCTATTGTTATCTCTTTTTCTCTCACACACACACATACACACATACACACACACACACACACGTGCGACTATCCTCATGATCAGTGTCCAATCTCTTCTCTCATTCGCAGGAGTCACAAGTGAGCAGGCTCCCTGTCCTCCCATTGGTTGCGTACAGCGACCAATCGTACATGTTCAGACCAAAGCTGGGTGTGCACTGCAGGATTATGGTACGGGTAACAGACAGCTCTCCCTGCACTGCGTGCGCTTACACAGAAACAAATGTTTACGAGGACACGTTTTTCCCCTGCACACCACCTTTAACCCTTAAAGGTGTGAGGTCACAAATACGTGATTAGAATGTTCTTAACTGAGCATTCTGGTGCTGATGATGTCACAATCCCTGCCGGTGACCAAAAGCAGTGGAGTTCTAGAACACTGGCTTAGAATTAAAAAAAAACATTCCAAAAAACCCATTAACGATGGTCAGGGTGCGCCAACAGATACTGTGACAGGGGTGAGGCTTATAGAGGTCCATCAGTCTTCATGTTAATGTTTTTGGTGTTTATCATGTTTATCTCACCATAACTTTTTAATGAGTCAGGCAATACTGTGTTACCCCCACTCAAATTGACTCGATCTGACTTTCAAAAATTCCCCTGGAATGTGTTCAAAAAGCTCAGTGTGAAAATTTGTGCAGTAAATGCTGCTGGACAAAAAGCGAGGTCGACTGTCGGACCAAAAGGGGTGGGGGGGGGGTGGGGTGGGGGGACATTGAATGTTGCAGTGACGTGGGAAAGCATAGCATGACGATCCCCACACGCGCGTGTGTGTTACAGGAGCGCGGATTCGGCTGCAAAGTGTGTGGAAAGACCTTCAAGCGCTCCTCCACCCTCTCCACCCACCTGCTGATCCACTCCAACACCCGCCCGTACCCCTGCCCGTACTGCGGCAAGAGGTTCCACCAGAAATCCGACATGAAGAAGCACACCTACATACACACAGGTGAGCGGGCGGAGAGCCTGTGCCACAGAAACACACGTCCATCCGTCCTTCCATCCATTATCCAATCCGCTTGCAGAAACAAAAATATCAGTTACACTTACTTATGACAACAGGATCCACCGCCCAGGTGATTAATTTAAGTCACTTAAATTCAGTTCTCACACACTCGCAGCACACGCTCACAGCGCACGCTCACAGCGCACGCTCACAGCGCACGCTCACAGCGCACGCTCACAGCACACGTGCGCTTGTTTCCGAGTGCTGAACCAGCCGCAGACTGAAGGGGGATCACACAAGCCTACGTTCACACAGTGTCTGTGGGGGAGGGCCGTGTGTGACGCGTTTCCCTCCGATGCTTCAGGTGAGAAGCCCCACGTGTGCCAGGTGTGCGGAAAGGCCTTCAGCCAGAGCTCCAACCTCATCACGCACAGCCGCAAGCACAGCGGCAACCGACCCTTCGCCTGCGCCTGCTGCCACGCCAGCTTCCAGCGCAAAGTGGACCTGCGTTGCCACCAACAACTGCATTGTGGGAACAGTAGTCTTTACGGCTCAGAGCTGCAACCTAAAGAACTGCACTGTGGGAACAGTAGTCTTTACAGCTCAGAGCTGAAACCTAAAGAACTGCACTGTGGGAACAGTAGTCTTTACAGCTCAGAGCTGCAACCTAAAGAACTGCACTGTGGGAACAGCAGCCTGTACAGCACAGAGCTGAAACCTAAAGAACTGCACTGTGGGAACAGTAGTCTTTACAGTGCAGAGCTGAAACCTAAAGAACTGCACTGTGGGAACAGCAGCCTGTACAGCACAGAGCTGTACCCTAAAGAACTGCACTGTGGGAACAGTAGTCTTTACAGCTCAGAGCTGAAACCTAAAGAACTGCACTGTGGGAACAGTAGTCTGTAAAGTTCAGAGCTGAACCTTAAAGAACTGCACTGTGGGAACAGCAGCCTGTACTGTACTCTGAACCCAAATGTCATACACACTCACATACAGAAATGTGTATGTATGAGTGGACACACATACGCATATACAAGCAAACACAAATAGATATGTGCATATGAAACACGCGCGCACACGCACACACGCACACACGCACACACGCACACACGCACACACGCACACACGCACACACGCACACACGCACACACACACACACCTGCACATGCACACACACACACACACACACACAGTTACAGACGCTACAGACCGAGGTGTCAATCAGGCCAGTACGTCCACACAGCACGCCACATTTCAATCACTGACCAAGACCCCCCATCTTTACTGGAGCAAAAAAGAACATTTACCTTCACAAAGCCTTCTAGTGACCAGCAGGGACACCTTTACACAGCGATTCATTCAGCCGCAGCCAGACTGCAGGTTGAGTAAAGTACTGTGGTTGCTATACAAATACTTACTAAATAAATACAGACACTTTATATTTGTAGAATTTTCACCGTGATCTCAGGAATATGTGAATATCTCAATAACAGTTGGTAATGTGGGTGCATTCAATTTTTATATTGTGCTTATTGCTGCCGTTTTATTATTATTTCAAAACAATAAAAAAGTGAATTTTTGTGTGTGTTCTTTATTATTATTATTATTATTATTATTATTAATAATATGATTTTTGTTTTTAAATTAACTTAATTTTAAAATATGGCTTCGTTTAAATTTATGTATACAGCTGTAATGTGATATGTTGAAATTAGAGAGAAATGTGGTAACAAGCAACCTGATGGCAGTGTGAAAGAAGGACAGATTTCAGACTAAAATATTTAAGGGGGACAGAGGGGGTTATTATGATATATATATATATTTTAAATTGTTTTGTAAATCTAGTCATCCCTCCATTTTCTTACCGCTTAATCCAAGTCAGGGTCACAGTGGCAACAGGGCAAGCAGAGCAAGCAAAAAAAATAAATAATTTTTTTTAAACTGATATGACTGCTACTGCCATCTACTGGTCAGAGAGTGCACTGCTGCTCTAATGCGTTTGGCCAGCATGCACGGTAGGTGTTCGAGCATGTCCATCGCAGACGCCCATGCAAAGCAATAACCCACACTACACTCTGCATTACTACGCTCTATTTTATTGAGAAACTGAGCAGAAAACATCACAAATTTGGGTCACAGATGCACAGAAATATACAAATATACCCTCCACTCCATCCCTCCCCCATAGTAAAACCAAAGCTTCCGCTCTAAAATATCTTCTTCTATCTTATTCCTCTGTCTTTACTCGGCGTATTTCAAAGGAAAATTTTCACCGCGACTTCCCTTCCCCCCGGCACACTTCTTTTTTTTTTTTTTTTTTTTGAAATGCCACACCCTCCCCGTGCCTTTAGACCAATAGGGTACCTGGTCAGCGTTGTATAAAGTGCGTTGCATTCAGTATTGATGGCTGAGAAAAAAAGTTTGGCGTGTTGTTTGGCAAGACATTCTCTCACCGACTCGTGCACGTCCACACACACACACACGCACACACGTACGCATACACACACACACACACACACGCGCATGCACACACACACGCACACATACACGCACGCACGCATACACACACACACACAGGTGTACACACACACTCATGCACGCACGCATACTCACACACAAACGCAAACACACAAGCCATCTTCAGTCTTTGCTTTTATTCCTCTTCCCCCCCAAAAAACCCTGCAGACGAAACAATATCCAAATATTGGTATTTTCCTTCTCTGTATACTTAAACTGTAATGCAGTATGCATTAAAAAAAACTAAAAACTAAACCTGTACACCATTTCCAAAATTTTAGATTTAGTCTTCACCACTTAATTTTTATTGTATTTATTTACTGTGACATTATTTATAGGATCATTATCATCATTATAATTATTATTAATAAGCTGCCACTTTGTATGGAAGGTGCATTATAATGCATATTATTTTACATTTTAGATACTGTCCTGTTGGAAAAAAACATACTTGTATAAAACAGATAAATAGAATTAACATTTTGTTTTATACAGGTGTGTGTATGGCTCATGTGCGTACAGGTGTGTACATGGATCATGTGTGTACAGGTGTGTGTACGGCCAATGTGTGTACAGGTGTGTGTGCAGATCATGTGTGTACAGGTATGTGTGGATGTGTGTACAGGTGTGTGTACAGATCATGTGTGTACAGGTGTGTGTACAGATCATGTGTGTACAGGTGTGTGTGGATCATGTGTGTACAGGTGTGTGTGTGTGTGGCTCATGTGTGTACAGGTGTGTGTATGGCTCATGTGTGTACAGGTATGTGTGTGTGGGTCATGTGTGTACAGGTGTGTGTGTGTGGCTCATGTGTGTACAGGTGTGTGTATGGCTCAGGTGGAGCAGGTGCACTGCGAGCACTTCCACACCTGAAAGACCGAGGAGACCCTGTCCTGTTCTGCCTGCAGGGCGCTCGACTGCACCTCCGCCACGTTAGCGGTTAGCCGTTAGCCTCTCACCTTCACATGAAGCTGTTGGACTGCTCCAGCGGGTCCGGGGGTGTCCAGGGGGCAGTGGTTTGGTTCACAGCCTCCTGCAGGCTGCCTCTTCTAAGCGGCAGGGTCACTCCTGGGGAAAAAAAACCAGCCAATCACAGATCAGAAATCAGTGTTCATCACCACAGGTTCATTAAAAAAAAACAAAAAAAAAAAAACATTTCAAGTTTTATTCATAGGGACACAGCCGGTAGGTATAAAGCGTGTTCGTTGCCCTCCTGCGAGTCGTATGGGTGCCCGTGGCTCTCTCTCTCTGCGCAGGCGTATGATTGGGTCTCCTCCACCCACTGCTCTGACTGCAGCTGTGGTTTCAAAAGAAGCAGCAGCTGGCAGGTGCAGGTTTCGGAGGAGAATCGCGGATCGCCTTCACTCCCCCGAGCCGGCAGCAGGGGGCGTACATGCGTGTTTCCCATAGGGTTTTGGGAACAGGACATTCCAAATCCTGGTGGGCTTACAGCTGCAACATTTTTTAAAGTGTATTAAAAAAAAAGGAAAAAAGACGCTGTGCCCTTGATGGCGTACCTGTACGTGTGTAGATGCACCACAGCGCCCCCATCAGGACGATGCCGATAAGGAAAGCAGCGAACGACACTCCCACCACTGAGCCTGTGTGCACCTCAGACCCTGAAAGAGAGAGAGAGAGGGAGGGAGGGGGAGAGGGAGAGAGGGAGAGAGGGAGGGAGGGAGAGATGAACTCCCACAGACCGCATATCCAGATTAGCTAGCTAATAGGGCGCAATACGCACTACTGACCAGAAGATGGCGCATGCTGTGCCCGTCCCAGAGGCAGAGTGACGAGCATCGGCCGCAGCAGATACCGGTACTCGCACTGAAAGACAGAAGAGGAAGAAAAGTCAGTGGAGTTTCCGTGGTTTAATACCGCCATCATCGGGAAATGTGCTAGATCTGGTTAGAACAGTTCTCAAACTTTGTCTTCACGGACCACTGAAACGGTTATGGAGGTTGCAGATGACTGACCAACTCAAACAGAAATGGAAATAAAAACCAAGACTCACACCATTGATAAAAACAGAAATTTATAACGAGCACAAAACCTGCTTTCAATCATCAGTGGGATGGATACACCAAATGTTCTATAGCAAAAATAAAAACATCAGCACAAAACCAGCTAGCCAAATATTACCAACATTACTAATGCAATTCCCTTTGCAATTCTGCAAGAGAAGAGACAGAACACAAAGGCTGATCATCTGGTTACAATAAAGAATCTGTGTGTAGCCATGGTGATTTGGTTACAATAAAGAATCTATGCGTCGCCATGGTGATCTGGTTACAATAAAGAATCTGTGCATCGCCATGGTGATCTGGTTACAATAAAGAATTCGTGCTCTGCCATGGTGATCTGGTTACAGTCAAGAATCTGTGTTTTGCCACGGTGATGGAAGCCTCAGTACCTGCTGGCTGCGAGGCTGAGCGATGAGGGGGGGCAGGCGGGCCCTGCCATGGCAGCGGTCCTGCGGGGGGGCCCCTGGGGGCCCCTCCTTGCAATAGTGGAGCCTGCAGTGCAGGAACTGCACCGGATTGATGTAGAGCGGCTTGAGCACGAAGCTGAACCTCAGCGCGCGGGGCGGGGCTCCCCCCCTCTCCATCGCCCCGCCCTTCCGAATCTGCCTGAGGGAGGGGTCCACGTGACAGCCGTCCTGGATGACCGCCCAGCCCGGGGAGGCGTCGGGGTCTGAGAGGGGCGACACCATGCAGGACTGGACCTCCACACCCCCCCTCTCCACACCATTCACTGACACCTGGGGGGGGAGGGGGGGGGGGGTCAGACTAGTCCTGGAAACACATCTTCTGAGTGTGTCCTTGAGCAAGACACCTAACCCCCAATTTCTCCCAAAGAGCTGGTTGGCACCTTGCATGCCTGCCTTGATCACCGTTAGAGTGAGAGTGTGTGTGTGTGTGTGTGTGTGAATGGGTGTGTGTGAATGGGTGAATGAGAGGCATTCATTGTAAAAGCGCTTTGTGCAGTCGTTGCTGGAAAATGCACTCTATAAATGGTAATTAGAGAGACTGACCTCTACACTGACTTGGGTGGTACAGAGACTGACCTTGACAGAGTGGCTTGTAGACAGACTGACCTGCACATAGACTTGGGTGGTACAGAGACTGACCTGCGCATAGACTTGCGTAGGAGAGACTGACCTGCACATAGACTTGCGTGGGAGAGACTGACCTGCACATAGACTTGCGTAGGAGAGACTGACCTGCACAGACTCTGAGCGACATGCAGAGGACTGACCCTCCACATAGACCTGGGGAGGGAGAGACTGCCTGCACATACTTCTGAGTGTGCCCTTGAGAAGAACCTACCTGCACCAAGACTTGCGTTGGAGATGAGACTGCCTGCACACGAGAGTGTGTTGTGGGTAGGCTGCCTGCTGGAAATGCTTGGTAGGGAGAGAGCATCATGTAAGCGCTTGCACAGACTTGCTGGAAAGACTGACCTCACAACAGACTTAGAGAGACTGACCTGCACATAGACTTGCGTAGGAGAGAGACTGACCTGCACACAGACTTGCGTAGGAGAGAGACTGACCTGCACATAGACTTGCGTAGGAGAGAGACTGACCTGCACATAGACTTGCGTAGGAGAGAGACTGACCTGCACATAGACTTGCGTAGGAGAGAGACTGACCTGCACATAGACTCGGGTAGGAGAGAGACTGACCTGCACATAGACTCGCGTAGGAGAGAGACTGACCTGCACACAGACTCGCGTAGGAGAGAGACTGACCTGCACAAGACTCGGTAGAGAGAGACTGACCTGCACACAGACTCGCGTAGGAGAGAGACTGACCTGCACACAGACTCGCGTAGGAGAGAGACTGACCTGCACACAGACTCGCGTAGGAGAGAGACTGACCTGCACACAGACTTGCGTAGGAGAGAGACTGACCTGCACACAGACTTGCGTAGGAGAGAGACTGACCTGCACATAGACTCGGGTGTTGGCCATGATGACGCAGGGGCCAGTCGTTTTGTCCTGAAACTCCTCCGTCCCAAAAAGCTGCAGGGCAAAAACTGTGGACCCGGACGTGCCCCCGTCCCCTCCTTCCCCCGACCCCTGCGGGCCCCCGAGCGCCGACGGGAAAGGGGTGACCTCCGGGACAGCGGGGGGGCTGGGGATGGCCACAAAACAGCTGAACTGCAGAGGGGACGGGAGAGGAGGGGGAGGAAGGGGCTCTTTAGACTGAGCGATGGCTTCTGGGAACCAGCTGCCTGAAATTCAGACAGACTGGCAGTGAAAAGTAAAAAGGCCTTAATCCACTGCAGTCACCAAACCCTTACAGTAATTAAATGTACACAAAATATAACTTAATAAAATATATCAACAAGGTACTGTACCTGGAAAACAAAAAATTGCTACTTTAAAATATATTTACCATTAGACATAATACTCAAAAAAGTCCACGTATCTGCTATATCGTATTAAAGACAATAAAGTATCTACCTATCAATATCCATCTATGCATCCATCTTATTTATCTGTCTCTCCATCTATTTCAGTATATTCACAGACACAACAGACCACCACGGTCACATCCAGGCCCGCTAATGGAGCACAGATGAGAACTCTCGCGATGGCTGAAAGAGCACACAGGAGGGCGAATCTGGCATCGTCTCACGTGGATGACTAGCGGGGTCTGCCGGCTGCCCCTCTCCGTCTCGTTCCGCACGCCGACGGAGGTCTCGCTTCTCCATAGCAACACCTGTCCCGGGGGATGATGGGATTGAATGTAGTCCAATGGAGAGGTTTACACAGCACAGATTCTACAGCCCCGGGGGTCCACAGCCCTGGTCCCGGACAGCCAGCGGGTGCTTGAGCTTGTTGTTACTCAGCGCTTACTTGAACTGGATTTGACTGTGAACTGAGCTGAATTGCGGCAGTCAATCATAACGTTAACTGACTTCACCTGATTTCTTGTGTCTGAACTGGTTGCCGATTTTGAGGGTGGAACACTAAAAGCAGCATAACCCTCTGGCTCTCCAGAAACAGAGGTGTAGCAGCAATCACGCACATCGCTTCCGTTACCACGGCAATGCCAGGGGGGTATTTCACAAAGCAGGATTACTGAGTTAGCTGGATAATGACTGCACCGTGAGTAATACCGATGAACGACTCGAAGGTATCAACTGATGTTAGTTTCTGGCATCATAACCTGCACCTGAAGTATAGTAACCCGGCGAAATCTGGAACAAAAAGCGGACTGAAGTTAGCGAAAACAGAGCTGTATCCGCTGTTTTTGTTTTTCACTGATTACAACTGCAGGAGACCGAGACCTACCGCGAACCGACTTTCGGTTACAAGCCCAGTTCCTTACCCACTGTGCTACCCCCCTATACGGTCCTGTAATTAGACTTCAGCCGCCACAGCCCCATTGCTATTTTGGGCCTACTCAGAGGGCGGGCCAGACTGGCCCAGCCATGGCCAATCAGTTGTTTTCGTTGTTTTCCATCCTGTGAGTGTGCTCAGTGACCCGAGCATGATTGTGTCAGGGTGACTCGCCGCTCTACAGGGAAGGGGCTTCGGTCTGTTCCCTCTCAGTGAAATCCACTTTCAATTTACACTAATGCTTTAAAAAAAATGTTGGTTGACCATGTTGATTGCCTAATATTGTAGCGCACTCCGAATGAACACCTGCATCTCTCACACTCACTCTCACTCTCACTCTCACCTCACCTCCACTCCACTCTCACTCCACTCACACTCCACCCCACACTCACCTCACTCACACTCACACTCACACTCACACACCTCATCGCCTTTTCTGCCCCCTTTCACTCACCCCCTCCCCTCTCCATCCTCCCCCCCTCACCATATTTTTGTAAAGCACCCCTCTGGGCTCGGCCTCCATCACACCCTCCGTCCCACAGGAAATGACAGGGAAGACCAGCAGGAAGTGGGTGCCGTTGGAGTGTGCCTCACAAGCACGCTCGCGCAGCGTAATGGCCTTCACTGGGGGGGTCAGGGACTGGGGGGGGGGGAGAGCAAACTGCATTTTCAACAATGGAATACACTGCAATATATTGTGCATTATATATATTGTTAAATATATAAAGCAGTGCATTTTATACACACATATATACACACACATCTGAAAGGGACAATAACTGGTATATTTTCCTATATGCAGTTCAGTTGTGGCAATAATTTTATTATATTTTTACTTGTATATTGTCAGTATATTCCATTGTGCCATGAAGGGGAAGCCAGATCTACAGCACCAATACCAGAGAGCGCCAGAAATCCAGGAACAAACAACACAACGTCTCGTTCTATCCCTCCTACGGCCCCTGTGATTGGACCTTTAGGGTGACCTCTGACCTGCAGGACGCTCGAATCCATGGCAACGCTGAGCTGTCCATCCTGGCACTGCACAGCCATGGCCTCCTGGCTCCGCCCTGCCCAGTCACCCCCCCGGCTCAACCACTCCCTCACGCTCCTCTCCTGCATCTCCACCGGGAGGCGCTGTGACCGAACTGCCAGGGACCGAGGGGAGAGGAGACTGCCTGAGCATGGGGGGGGGGGTAGGAGAGAGGGGGGAGAGGGAGAGAGAGAACGGAAAATAGGGAATAGTGAAGAAAGAAAGAGGGAGAGTGAAAGAGGGTAGAGGGAGAAAGAGGGGGAGAGAGAAAAGAAGAGAAGGTGAGGGCATGAGTCAGAGGGAGGGATGAAAAAAGGGTTAAAGGGAGAGAAGGATAGAGGGAAAGAAGGGTCAAAGAAGGAAGAATGGGAGACAAATTTCACTATTAACCCTTGTCGTGAGCACGCACACACGCATGCACACAGACAAACACAGACGGACGCGGGCAAACACACACCTGAATACCGGTCATACTCACACACAGAAAGCACCACAACAGACACACTCTTACAGTGGGAGAGGAAGAACGTTAAATAAGGTCTCTATTTAAACCGCGAATCAGGACATACGCGGCGGAATTCTGGGAAAGATGAGCAGGAGAGGACCTCACTAACACGGCTAAAAAAGGAAGCACTATTGCACCACGCCGGCGAATGAAAAACAGCGAGCTTGTGCGCAAAATAAACAAAAATAAACAAAATCTAGCAGGAAAAAAAATGCACTTGACCTTCGGTTTCTGAACGGCCAATAGTGTTACCGCAGTGAAGAGAATTTACCCGGCAACCAGGAGACAAGATGGACCAGTCTCCTAAAAACTAAAAAAAGCCCCTCGGTCTGTTCTCAGGATAAGGGAACGGAGAGCCCATTATCCAGCCGTCTGGGTTCCCTCTTAATTACTCTCAGCGTGACCCTGCGGACGTTTCCAGTCCTCTGTTGTGCCATTTCGTTTAAATGCATTCCGATCCAAAAGACAACAAACAGAGAGATAAGCAGGAACTAAATGAGGGGGGGTGTATGAGGGGTGTGTAAATGACAAACGCACAACACACACCCACACACAAACACACTCACAAACAGCCACAAAAACACCAACACAAACACGCACACACACACACAAACATCCACAAAAACACCAACACAAACATGGACACACACACCCACACAAACACGTACACGAACACCCTCAAACACCCACCCCAACAATCACACAATGACCACAAATGCACACAAACAGTCCTAACCTGTCCCTCCCCCAGCCAGCCTGATCACAAAGCGATTGGCTAGGTCAGCCTCCGTGTATGAGGTCACCTTTGGAAAGCCACTCTCATTGGCCCAGCCCAGGGGGTCATGGGTCGCGAGGAGGTCAAGGCTGGGTACGACGGTCAGAGTGAGGTTGGGTTCAGGAGGAAAGAGCGGGGACACGCTATTGGATGACTGCATGAACAAAAAAGAAAGAAAGAAAAAGAAAGAGAGAAAAGCCAGCAGACACACAGTCACTGTCAAGGAGATTAGGAACGGAAGACCCATCTTATCACGACATACAGCAAACTGCCACCACTCTGCAAGTCATTTCACTTACATTCCCCTCTTTCATGCCACTCACATTCATGTACCTCCATTCCAGCACTTATTTTAATTTTTATTATCGTCCTAATGTTGCAGCTTGTACTTCCCCCTAATTTGACTTACCATAGGTTAGGTCAGAATAATGTTCACTGCGTGAACGGGACTGTGTTCTTGGCTATGAAAAACTGTATGAAATGAGCATCGTACCTTATCGGACCTGCGTTTTGTAGTTGCTCCGATGGCCTTCATATGCAGTTTTGTATGTCGCTTTGGATAAAAAGTGTCTGCTAAATAAATGCAATGTAATATAAAGCCAGCAGCTTTCACTCCAGCCCTGTCACAATACGCTTCACAGACAGCCCTGGCCTAAACCCCCACAGGAGCAAGCCTAAGGCAACAGTGGCAAGGAAAAAAAACTCCCTGGCAGCAGAGAGGAAGAAACCTTGGAAGGAACCAGGCTCAAATGTGGGGGGGGGGACCCATCCTCCTCTGGTCAGCTCAGGGCATAGCTTAGCGGTCAGTGAAACGCGCCTCTTGCTCACTACGCAGTAAACCCTCCTCGGCTGGTCTCGCAGGTTCGAGTCAGTTATTGATTTTGGAAATGCTAAAGCGGGAGACGCTGTGTCTCTGCAGGGCTAGTGAAGGTCGTTCCCCTGCTCGACCGTACAGACAGGCCGGGAGAGGAGACTCACGTAGACGGAGATTTGACCCCGCAGCCCCTTGGCTGCCAGGGCCCAGTTGACCGGAACCGTACTGCTGAGGATCAACACTACGCTGCACCATCCAGCACCGGCCACCGGGGGCAGCAGAGAGACAGACACCTCCACCTGTAGTGCGCTGACACAAGGGAAGAAATTATATTAATTTTTTTGTAAAACAATTCCCCTCCTTTTTTAAAGCACTTTTTAAACAACCTGACAACTTCCCCATTCTGCATAAATATAAAAAAATTTTTTTTATTAAATTGCCAATGCTTGAACCAGCTTGCCAGTTTACACAGTAATAGCAGAGACCCCAGATTGTTCAAGAGCAGGCTCAGCGCAGTGCTGGACGCACAAAAGGAAAGCCTATGGGGCCTGAACAGCATGTTCTCTTCATTATGCACTCGTGTTACCATGCAACTCGACTCTCATACGTCTCCGCCAGCGTAAAAGCCAAACGCTACCAATTCATGCAAAAAAATAATGAAATAAATAAATTTAATATTGGCAGAGCTGGTGAATCAGGCAGCAACGTCCAGTCTCAGATGTCAAAAGGAGGCAGTTCACCCAAAATAATAAAGCTGTTTCCACTGATCCAGAGTGCTAGCTAACCATCGATATTTCGCTGAGATTCTGCGCGTTTTCGCTAATTGCTCAATGATGAAACAATGTTTTAAAACAACACTGACGCTGAGCCCCAGAATACCGGCATGCTTTGGCGGAGACTCATATACACGTTCGGCGTACTTTGGTGGAAATCAGTTATTCATGAAACCGCGTGCAACAAAGTCTGTGGATGATTGTGAGGAACCGTGCCATTATAGATTTGACGTTGAGATGACGTTGCAGAGTTTTTCTCAAGTAAATTTTTGGCACCACAAAAACTTGGCGCCGCTGAGGTCCGTTGTATCAGGGTCAGCCGCAGCGGATATCGAGAAAACTCCCCAAATCTCAGAAAAAAATACCCGGACGGATGAATAGCACACCAGGTGGAAACACTTTTTTTTTCCCCTTTTGGGGTGAAGTGCCCCTTTGACCCCCGCACCCCGTACCCCGCGGAGCAGAGCCTCACCCACGGGTCCCCGATCCCGTCGCCTGCAGTTTGATCACATGCACCTCCGGGTCTCGTCCCGCCCCGGCTGGGGCACAGCCGCGCACCCCCCGGGGCTGCAGGTCAGAGGTCAGGTAGTTGGGGGACAGGAAGAGGGGCTGCAGCTGGCAAACGCTGGGCATTGTGGGATCTGAGTGGAGGGGCAGAGGGAGAGAGAGAGAGAGAGAGAGAGAGAGATCAATGCCATAGCAACGCCTACAAAAGGCATTTAAATTTTTATTTCAGTTAAACTGACACGAGAGAGGCGGAGAAGGGCTTCAAATTCCAGGGAGGGACTTTTATTGGGGAATATGTTCAGGAATTCTGTCTCTTGAATTTGAGGGTCACGTCTAACCCCACCCCCCCTGTCCAGGAGCCTGGGACAGGTGGAGAGTATATCCACCTCCACCATTTCTAAACAGAGCCCGGGACGGGTGTGGGGCCAAACCTGGTCCTGAAGAGTCAAAGCGCTGGTTTTTTTGTTCACCCGAAAATCAATGACCATTTCAGGCCCTGGAAACCAGGTGAGATGATTTCATTTATCAATTAAGGCAGGGGTTCGCAGCCAAGGCGCTGGAGAGCCACAAGCTCTGCCAGTTTCTGTTTGCACCCAAAAATCAGCACAGAATTCAGACCCAAGTAACCAGGCTGGCATTGATTAATTAAGTAGCATAACATTAACACAACAAACACATAGACAAGAACAGGCCATTCAGCCCAACAATGCGGAAAAGAAATGAATACCAGCAGAGTCAGTGGCTCTCCAGGAACAGGGTTATAAGACCCCTGAAATAGGTTCTGTGTAAGAACAGGCTCCTGAATTAGGTACTGTGTAAGAACAGGCTCCTGAATTAGGTACTGTGTAAGAACAGGCAAACCAACAGTTCAGCTCTCCAGGACCATGTCATGTACATCCAACTCTATCCCCTCTGTCCTCTGTGTGTGTGTGTGTGTGTGTGCGGGCATGAGTGTGTGTGCGTGTGTGTGCACGCGTGACTCCGCCCCCTCGCCCTCCCGCTCACCCACTCCCAGGCGGATGTAAGCGCGGTTGGCGATGGGTGCGTGGGTCAGGGAGGAGATGGCGCCATGCTGGTCCAGGCTCCAGCGCAGCAGCGCCTGCGGGCTCCAGGGCAGGGTGCCCACGTGCTTCACCTGGCAGGCCACACCCCGCGACTGCACTGTGGAGGGCAGCGCCACCTGCCAGCGACACAGCGCAATAACACTCTCACATACAAACTTACGCCTGCACACACACAGACTCACCTGCAATTCAGCCATCCCTCTGAAAGAGGTCGATCGATAGAACATTCATGCACAACAATGATCGCACTGCCCTTGCTCAGTCAGCTACATCAATTGACCTCTTTATGGTGTAAGATCAAGAAATATGGGATTAGAATGTTCTTAACCGAACATTCTAATGCTGATGTCACAATCACTGCTGGTGACTGAAAGCAACACAGTTCTAGAACGCTGACTTAGAATATTGAAAAACATTCAACAAAAAAAAAAAAAAACTATTACACTTCAAAGGGTTAAGCACACAACTTGACTTACCAGTGCCAGAATGGAGAGGCTGGGAGGTAAGTTCTCTCCCTCCAGGCACCACTGCACACGATTCTGGGAGCTGAGCACCAGGGCCAGAGATCGGTTTGGGGGCTGAGTGAAGGACAGGGGCCTGAGGATCACCTTCACCTGCAGAGAGAGATCCAGGGTTCAGAGCACCTCACTCAGAGGGCTTGGGTTCAGGCCCATTCGCTGACTCAACACGCCCAATCAGCAGCTGACCCACCGCCCCAACTCTACAGACTCATCCTCTGGTCCACACACACTGACTCACCAACTCATCAACTGACTCAACAAGCTTGCTCAGCAGCTGACCCACTGCCCCAACTCTACAGACTCATCCTCTGGTCCACACACACTGACTCACGAACTGACTCAACAAGCTCACTCAGCAGCTGACCCACTGCCCAAACTCTACAGACTCATCCTCTGGTCCGCACACACTGACTCACCAACTCATCAACTGACTCAACAAGCTCGCTTAGCAGCTGACCCACTGCCCCAACTCTACAGACTCATCCTCTGGTCCACACACACCGACTCACCAACTCATCAACTGGCTCACTGATCAACTAACCCACTCACAGACTCATCTACCGATCAGAAGATTCACTCCAACTGATCAACTCCAGTGTGGAGTGTGGCTGCCTGGGTCTACCTGTGTGCAGTGGATTAGCACTGTGCATCAGTTTAGCTGTGGTTTACCTGTGAGAGAGAGAGAGATAAGGATATGGAAAACGTGAGGAGGAAAAATAGAGGTAGAGGGGAAGATGGGTAATTGAGATGGGGGAAAGAAGGAAGGGAAACAGGAGTGGGAGATGAGAGGGAGAGAGAGAGAAAAAAAAGGGGAAAAAAGAGAGGAGGAGAGAGTCAAAGGGGTAGGCCAGAGAGGAAGAAAGACTGGGAGTGAGAATGCGGAAGAGAGGAGAGGAGGCGAGTACCTGTCTCTGTGATCCAGGACTGGCTCTCCCCACAGAGACCACGTGGGTCTCCCTCTCCTCTGTCTCCCTGGCAGCACAGCCCGGCCCCGCCCCAAAGCGCTCCAGAAAACCCTGCACAGGGTGCAGCGCCCCCACTGGACACACTGGGCAGTGCACTCCAGTACTGCACTCTTTAAAAAAAAAATACAAAATAAGTAAATAGTGGAACAGGAACTAATGGCATTTGCAGACATCTTTAATATCATCAACGACCAGAAATAAATCTGTGTTTACGCTGTAGTCAAAATCAAAGTCACTAAGCAGCAACTCTTCAGAATCGACAGCAGGAGCGTTCGACAATCTCCGAATTGACATGGCTTTGAAAAAAGTGCTCTGAAAGCACAGCATTACATTACAGGCATTTAGCAGACGCGCATTACTGCAAAAACACAATCAAAATGGAAAACTCACTCACATAAAAAAACATGTTGTAATGACTACGTTTTCCTTGTTCCAGCAGGCTATGGTGACAAACGGGAGCAGGTCAAGTTCATGCCCTGGTTAAAGTCTTGAACTGGTTAAAGTGCCTACAGTCTGAACTGCCGAAAGTCTCAACAGACTGAACTGCTACAGCACTGCATTTAACTGAAGTGCCATGAGGCACAGCCTGGGATCGAATCCCAACAACGCCATGCTAGCGCCACCTGTGGCCAGCACCTGTACTGCTCACTCGGGTTCTACTTCCTGTTTGAGCCGAGCAGCGCTTCGTCATTGTGCTCCACTTCCTGTTGGGAGGTGCATCAGAGAGGATGATACTACTATACCTGTCGTCTTTGTGTGTCCTTCGATACATTTGTTTGAAGAGTGTCACCTGTATGAGCTTCACTTCCTGTATGAAATGTGACATACAGTATTTCCTCTTTGCACTATCAGCAGTATTTCCTGTTTGGGCTGAGAACAGTGAGACCAGAACTCTTTGATTGACTTGTTAGGCCAGAAACATACCCTACGCAAGTACAGGAATGCAGATGCTTCGAGCTGCACAAAATTTATTTCACACGTTGTTGCACTCTAAAATGTGTCACTTGAAATTCAACGCAAAGCGTGAGCTGCAGTTTCAAGTGTCGCAGCAAGGGGCGCTATAAGCAGGTAACAACAGGATGAAGCAGACGACTACTTCTTCTTCCAGTTGTGCTTTCTTCCGCTCAGTGTTTCACAGCTGCCCTGGATCGCCCCATTGAGGACTCAGGTTCATTAGCTCCACAGGGGCATGTGAACACAAGTTGAGCGTGTGCAACCAAGCCGAGCGTTAGCAGTGCGTCGGCCTGGCGCTGTCGCCCGCGTCTGCGTACATGCGTAGGGTATGTCTCCAGCCTCAGCTGTACTTTCTATTTGAGCTGTTCTCTGTCTCCTTTCACTTTCACTTTCTCTCTTTCAAAAAACCCCACACTGTGCCGACCTTAACTGCAGCACATCAAATTTAGTCCAGAGAGAAACACGTTTTATATTTTCCGAGAACAGTTTAAACCCATGACTTGTCGCTCAGTTTGGCCACGTTTCGTTCTCCCATTTTGTTTTTGACACAGTAAGTATTATACAAGCAGCAGTAGTGGTGCATTGCGCAGTAGGAGTGGCTCCACAGCACGCCTCGTTCAGAATACTGTTTCATCTATGGCAGGGGTGCCCGAATCCGGTCCAGGAGGGTGAGTCTACGTGCCGGGTTTTTGCGCAAACCAGGTGCGCCTCAGGTTTAATTTTCTGACCGCTGTATAAACTATGCTGGCTCACTCCTGTACTTGAGCACACTGAAAAAAATCTTTCAGGATGCACTAGCAGTTTTCTAGCTGGTGCTTATACAAACATCAGATCAAGATAAGATTGCCCCCAATTAAATAATTAAGAGCAGAAGATGGCGCAAAAATCCCGAAACTGATAAGCCCATTGTTGTGAGCCACAGATCTACGGTCTTCGTGTCCACTCCCCCTCACCTGCAGTTCCAGTACCCAACAGGAGGAGGCAGAGGACAGTCAACTTGGTCCTCCACACCATCTTCACTGTTCTCAAGGCAACTTCAGCTAGGATCGACTTCCTGGGGCACACTGGAGACGAACAGAATCCAAATCCAATTTAAATCAGTAATAGAGGAGGCTTGTGCAGAATAGGTCCAAAAATAGACCTAATAACTTAATGGTGCATTTGGAAATTACGGTACAGTGTGGTTGACAATGAGAGAGGAGGTCAATTTTGACAGGAATTGCACTGTTGGATCTGTGCACCTGTTAATTTTTCTTCCCTATTTTTTCCCCACAAAAAAACTCCGGTAACCCTTTGGCTGCCAGTGCTAAACTAGGCACAGGACCCCGTCCAGAGCTCAAACTCCCTTTCTCTTCAACATTTGCAGACGTGAGCATCTTACACTCCGTAGAACCCCATAGAAAATACCATCTTATCGCCGCACCGCACGAGACGACGACAGCTAAATTCCCTCATTAAGGTCCTCCCCCCCCCCACCCCCACCCCACCAATGCAGGCATGTCAACGTACAGACCACTTCAGTGACACACCGAGCGAACAATTTAACATTAAGCTTGTGATTTAAAAACCACCCCCCCCACACACACACACACACACACACACACACACACACACACACACATCGACAACAAGTACAACAAACAAAAAAGACGAGGGGACTATGGGCGAACAAAAGCGTGCCGAAAAAAAGCCTGTCTTGGCTTTGAAAACGCACCTGGGATTCACTCCGTAAAATTAGCCAGTGTATCCAGTTCATCGGGACACATATAGTTAGAGATTGGTGGCATTCATTAACATGTCATTTTCAATGGACATAAACTAGCACGAATTATGGGCACTTCGACAAATGACCACTGGCAAAAACGTGGTCAAAAACAATCGGGAGAAGACACTCAAACATTTTCAGAAATGCACAGACACCGACGGAAGTAGCATCCATTTTTTTAAAGGAACACCTCAAAGTCAAGAAAGTTCTTTCAAAGTAACTGATGAAACCTGCATAAGAACGCAAACAGTTTGTCCAACTGAAACCTACCTGTGTCCGTTAATCTTTGCAGTAAGCCATGAATGTTGCGCGCGGCTCGGCAGTCAGCACTGAGCTACCAAGCACAGCCTATCCTTCCCCATATTTTACTACTGGATCACCCCCGCCCCCTTCTCTCTCTCTCTCTTTCTCTCTCTGTGGCACACACCCACAAACTTCATCAATACCGAATAGAATATTCGCTATTCGCGAGGACACAAAACGACAACTGTCACGTGTTACATTCCACGCACGCACAAACTCCGAACTGAATTCTCAACTTCAGTACCCCGGCCAAGTTGTGACTGTGACTGAGGAGGAACACCGCGCCGAGCCAGGCGAGAAGGAAAACTTCACCTCCTCGGGAGAGACGAACGGCTGAAGAGGGACGTGCACGGATAAATGGAGCGGAGATGAAGACAGAGCGAAGGAGAAGTGAGACAGGAAGACGACAGGAAAGGACGGAGGACGGAAGGAAAGAACAGGGAAACTTCAAGTTTTGCTTTATACAAAAGTCACATTACACAAATAAACGTAGCCTATATCTGTGTGACGAATAGCTCTTCATAATAAAACCTAGGCTATAGGATCCAACACAGTTTCGATAGGCAATGTCGAATCACTTAACCCTCGCACTAAATTAACCTATTCAATTAAATTTTAATAATCGGGATTGACCCATGAACGCGTTTACTGATGTAGCTATTTTGTTACTCTCTCTCTCTCAAGTTACTCTCAGGTTCTTGATCGTTGAGAAATCGTAGTCGGGAGTAGGCAACACTTTTTGATATTTGTCAACCGCAGGGATGTACGCCAATTCTGATTTATTTTACAGAGGGAACTCTGAAAGGATAAACTGAGATGACGGTCATTTCTGCAATTGTGCTACATTCCAGTTATAGCCGAGTCCCACTGAACAATGCGTAGTCCAAATAATGTGCGAAAATGAAACTATAGAGATCACCATGGTAACGTGACTGCAAGTTCTGAATAATCCACCTATATGCTCTCCGTTGTTTTGGCATAAATTGCTTAAGTGTTACTCGGTGATACTCTTTTTCTTGTGTGGTAAATGGTTAAATGAAAATGTTAATTGATAAACCTGATCCCAGGTGTAGTCGCTTTTAAACTTTGATTTACGGGCTACTCTCAGTCCATCTCGCTTCAGTGGTTTAAAAAAAACACAAATAATAATAATAATAGCTAATAATAATAAGAAGAATAATAATAATAACGCGCCCAGATATACCAAATCATCCTTTGTGTCTTTAAACAGTGATTCTCGTTGCATAAGTAATCAGTTAAAATAGGCTACTTGGGTATACTTCCAGGATAAAATTTCCCAGTAAATGAATCTTACGTGAGTCAATTCCTGAACTCGTACACTTTTCTTTCTCGTGTGTTTTCCACTCCTCTAACCTTATTTTGACCAACTGGGACCCCGATTTTTAAAGTTCACTAATTTTGAATCGGCACACACGCGTGCAAATATAGAACAAATTCGTAAGCGTTATTCGGTCATATTTTAAACCAATCAGACTTTCGTATTAGATCTCTTATCCAATCGGCTCTTGTTCGCGGAAAGAGACGAGCGGACCAGACGAGACTGCAGACAGCACGCACGTGCTTACAGATGGTCTCCAGACCGCACGTGATTAATAAGGCTGCATGAGTCGAGACAAATTCCTAGAATTAGTGATGACGACTGCATATGAAACGTTAATTAGGAGCAGTTAGTTTTTGTAGTTACAGTGATGCATTAAGCGTTCATCCAAACCAAAATGACAACATACAACCCGAGAACAAGAGTAAGGTCGAGGAAAGAAAGAAACTCTTTTTTCTTTTTTTTTTACTAAAAGGGACTGTCATTTGCAGAAATACACTGTGACACTAGCCATCCAATCAGATGCCTGAATAACGAGGACATATTTCTTCCACTGTTATGCCTAGACGCAGCAGTATAGTGTATTAGTTGTATTAGTTAGGTGGCTGGGCTTTGAACCATTGACAGTATATAAATGGACGACGCGATGCTGCGGGGCGAGAATGGAGCATAGACATGCATATTTAACTAGACAGGCGAGCGCGCCTTCAGCTAACCTGAGCTCGTGAAGTCCCGGAAGTAAGCCTGCACTGTGGGAAAAACGTTGGAGCTCCCACCCAAGTGAATGGTCGCGTGTCTTTTCTGTTATAGAAATAGCGGTTTTTATTAGTCTTGCTTTGTAAATACAACGTTTAACATTCGGCATCGTTGAAACTGCCTATCCTTGGTTGTCGTCAACTGTCATGTTGTACCGTCATGAACTGTTTTCCCTTTTCAGCGCATCTAACGTACGTGGTTTGCGTATACGTTCACCCGGGCGTGCATCTCTGCGAGGACCAGTTGGTGTATTGGCCTTGTACGCGGTTCTGGAGGAAACACAGTAATCGGTAATGCCCCCCTGGGCATATTGATAGGTTCACTAGCCGGAAGTGCAGCTGCTCTGGGATACCAGTTCGAGTCAGTGCCCTGGTGGACCCTAGTGTTATTTCACATAAATAATAGAGGGGTCATAGTCCGGGATATTTTGATAGTTTCACTAACCAGTGGAGTATCCTTAGTTAGGGCTCCCTGGGATAGGTTAGATTCGGTACCCGGACAAACATAATTTTCCAGGTTAAAGTCACTTATTCACAGCGCAAAGACATCATTTGCAACATTCCCGGATGAGTAGCACCTTTACCTGCCAGGATAGAAGGTCTTAATGTCAATGAACAATTAGATGAATGCCTGGCAGCAGTAGATAGTCTTGCTCTCCGGGGTACAAGTCTTGCCACCCACTATTTCAGCACACCCCAGTCAATACACTTACACACAAACCCGTTTTCACACAAACATCCACATTACAGGTTAATGGAGTCAGATAAACTTGTTTCCCTCCTTGCGACCACATCTAAATAAACTTGTTTTCCCCTCCCTGTGACCATGGCTAGACCCTTACGTGCTTCGTTCCAAGAACACCCCAAATCCAGTAGACCCCGCTGCGGCCGGCCCTCCACTCCCTCCAGGAGTTTGACAGGAGGGACAGGAGTTTGACGCCAGAGTCCTACGTAGTGTTGTGTCACCTGTGTTATAATTACCTGTGTGAGTTGCGCCTGGTTTATGTCATGCACATCAGTGAGGTAAAAACCTGTTTGGGTCAAAGCATCCGTGTCTCTTTATTGTAACAGAACGGGAGTGTGTTTCATTTGCGACAGTCTGTCGACTGCGTACGGTCCGCCCCCCCCCGCCCCCCCACCCCACCCACCCATTGACGTGGGCTCTGCCCAGCGCCTGTAGCTGCAGCCTGTTGGATGTGCCTGTTCAAACCCGGGTTCACCCGCATCCCAAGCGGGACCACAGCTGCTGCAGTCCTAAGAGAGGCCACTTAACCTGAATTGCTCCAGTAAATGTCCCGGCTGTATAAGTGGATTCCGTCTACAGAGAATTTCAGCTGTGAGAACATCTAAATGCCTAAAAAATGTAAAGTGTACACAGCCCTGATTAAATCCCGCATCCCTCACCCAACCCCCTCCCCCCCCCACCACCCCACCCCTCCCCTCCCCAACCCCCCTCGGCTATTAATATTGCTGTAGTTGCTGGGATCGTGGTCGGTTGGGTTAGAGGGAGATACAAAGGAGTTTTCCACATCATCCTCTCCGTCCTCCATTTCGCCTGCTGAAAATCAGTTGAAACCGTCTGGTGGTAAAAGAACAAACGCACCCTGCCGACTACCAACTGTGAGGGGAGAGGTATTTTACCATGGCAATAAGGGCGGGGCCGGGGGGGGGAGGGGGGGTGTATGTGTCAGATGGAAACCACTGTTACAGGATTAGCTGCAATCTTTTTTCTTTACGCAAGATTTGGATTAAAATGAGAATGACAATCTACAGGTGCGGTGTGAGAGTGAATTAAAATGGCAACAACACGAGTGTCCGTTAGTTGTCATGCCAATAAAGCCCCTTTTGAAATTTGAATGCAATAAGTTAACCGCGTAAGACGGAAGCTCTTAGCTGTAGAGCGTGTTGCTAGCCTTAGTGCTGCCACTACGGAAAATAGAACATACCGCGATACATTAAGAGTGTGGAATACTGCAGAGCGATACATTAAGAGTGTAGAATACTGCAGAGCGATACATTAAGAGAGTAGAATACTGCAGAGCGATACATTAAGAGTGTAGAATACTGCAGAGCGATTCATTAAGAGTGTAGAATACTGCAGAGCGATACATTAAGAGTGTAGAATACTGCAGAGCGATACATTAAGAGTGTAGAATACTGCAGAGCGATACATTAAGAGTGTAGAATACTGCAGAGCGATACATTAAGAGTGTAGAATACTGCAGAGCGATACATTAAGAGTGTAGAATACTGCAGAGCGATACATTAAGAGTGTAGAATACTGCAGAGCGATACATTAAGAGTGTAGAATACTGCAGAGGGATACGTTAAGAGTGTAGAATACTGCAGAGCGATTCGTTAAGAGTGTAGAATACTGCAGAGCGATACATTAAGAGTGTAGAATACTGCAGACCGATACATTAAGAGTGTGGAATACTGCAGAGCGATACGTTAAGAGTGTAGAATACTGCAGAGCGATACGTTAAGAGTGTAGAATACTGCAGAGCGATACATTAAGAGTGTGGAATACTGCAGAGCGATACATTAAGAGTGTGGAATACTGCAGAGCGATACATTAAGAGTGTGGAATACTGCAGAGCGATTCATTAAGAGTGTAGAATACTGCAGAGCGATACATTAAGAGTGTAGAATACTGCAGAGCGATACTTTAAGAGTGTAGAATACTGCAGAGCGATACATTTTAGAGTGTAGAATACTGCAGAGCGATACATTAAGAGTGTGGAATACTGCAGAGCGATTCATTAAGAGTGTAGAATACTGCAGAGCGATACATTAAGAGTGTAGAATACTGCAGAGCGATACATTAAGAGTGTAGAATACTGCAGAGCGATTCATTAAGAGTGTAGAATACTGCAGAGCGATACATTAAGAGTGTGGAATACTGCAGAGCGATTCATTAAGAGTGTGGAATACTGCAGAGCGATTCATTAAGAGTGTAGAATACTGCAGAGCGATACATTAAGAGTGTAGAATACTGCAGAGCGATTCATTAAGAGTGTAGAATACTGCAGAGCGATACATTAAGAGTGTAGAATACTGCAGAGCGATACATTAAGAGTGTAGAATACTGCAGAGCGATACGTTAAGAGTGTAGAATACTGCAGAGCGATACATTAAGAGTGTAGAATACTGCAGAGCGATACATTAAGAGTGTAGAATTCTGCAGAGCGATACATTAAGAGTGTAGAATACTGCAGAGCGATACATTAAGAGTGTGGAATACTGCAGAGCGATACATTAAGAGTGTGGAATACTGCAGAGCGATACATTAAGAGTGTGGAATACTGCAGAGCGATTCATTAAGAGTGTAGAATACTGCAGAGCGATACATTAAGAGTGTAGAATACTGCAGAGCGATACATTAAGAGTGTAGAATACTGCAGAGCGATACATTAAGAGTGTAGAATACTGCAGAGCGATACATTAAGAGTGTAGAATACTGCAGAGCGATACATTAAGAGTGTAGAATACTGCAGAGCGATACGTTAAGAGTGTAGAATACTGCAGAGCGATACATTAAGAGTGTAGAATACTGCAGAGCGATACATTAAGAGTGTAGAATTCTGCAGAGCGATACATTAAGAGTGTAGAATACTGCAGAGCGATACATTAAGAGTGTGGAATACTGCAGAGCGATACATTAAGAGTGTGGAATACTGCAGAGCGATACATTAAGAGTGTGGAATACTGCAGAGCGATTCATTAAGAGTGTAGAATACTGCAGAGCGATACATTAAGAGTGTAGAATACTGCAGAGCGATACATTAAGAGTGTAGAATACTGCAGAGCGATACATTAAGAGTGTAGAATACTGCAGAGCGATACATTAAGAGTGTAGAATACTGCAGAGCGATACGTTAAGAGTGTGGAATACTGCAGAGCGATACATTAAGAGTGTGGAATACTGCAGAGCGATACATTAAGAGTGTAGAATACTGCAGAGCGATACATTAAGAGTGTGGAATACTGCAGAGCGATACATTAAGAGTGTGGAATACTGCAGAGCGATTCATTAAGAGTGTAGAATACTGCAGAGCGATACATTAAGAGTGTAGAATACTGCAGAGCGATTCATTAAGAGTGTAGAATACTGCAGAGCGATACATTAAGAGTGTAGAATACTGCAGAGTGATACATTAAGAGTGTAGAATACTGCAGAGCGATACATTAAGAGTGTGGAATACTGCAGAGCGATTCGGCACTCGAGGTCGTGCTGTATCATGAATACAGTCGCGGCTGTGGGGGAGGAGTTTGGCGGGATGCGGGGCGGAGTCCTGGCGGTCCACCTGCAGCAGTGTGGCCGTGCTCACGATACAGCACGACTTCGAGCCCCGTATCGCTTTCATGAAACAACACAACGCGCTGGAAACAATTCATTGATGACACGGTTTTATTTATTTTCTAATATTATTTTTGAGTAAGGGTTTTGTGTACACTCACAAACCCCCCCACCCCAAACACACACTCACAGGCACCCAACTGTTCACTACCAGCTGAGCTACAGACACACACACACACACACACACACACCCACTGTTCACCACCAGCTAAGCTACTCACACACACACACACACACATCTTTTTATTTCTGCTCTCCTGCATCCCAGCAGTGTGATAATCTAACACCCCATTTTCCCCCTCTTTTGGAGTTGTTCTCTCCTTGGCGGTCAGCCTGTCCCACACCGTTGTCCTCCTGTCTGGGGTACAAAGAAGAACCCGGTGTTCATTAGCGCGACGCTACGCTACTTAGGCTCTCTTGCTCTGAGTCATCTGAAAGTCTCTCCTCAGCAGGCCAAGATTACCTGTTTATCAAATCCTTCTCTCTCTCTCTCTCTCTCTTTCTCTTCCCCTCTTTTACCTGTGTCTCAATCTTTCTGTATTGTTATACTCTCTCTCCTTCCACTCATCTCTCCCTCCCCAGGCTCGAGGCTGCTGGGAAACCTGGATGGTTTCAAATGTTCATGGGGGCTTGGGGTGGGGGTGGGGGGCATTGGGGGCTGTGCACGGTTCAAGAAAATGGGGAGCTGTCTCTTGCCTTTTGAAACAGTTTTCTTTTTTTTCCTGTTTCTTCACTGCACCAGTCAGAACCTGACATTTGATGTGCTAAGCTTTTAGGTGAATTAAGATCCGGTCAGGAGAAGCCCACCGCTGAGGTTTAAAGAACAGGGGGGACACATCGAAACCAGTACGGCAACTAAACTGCACTGGGGCTGCATGTGCTTGTGTGACATTCACACGCATGTACAGTATCTATGTGCATTAAGCATGTGCGACATTCACACGCATGTACAGTATCTCTGTACATTAAGCATGTGCTCATTCACACGCATGTACAGTATCTCTGTACATTAAGCGTGTGCGACATTCACACGCATGTACAGTATCTATGTACATTAAGCATGTGTGACATTCACACGCATGTACAGTGCTGATAATTGATTTCTCAGCTGGACTGCAGTGACTCATGATTGCATGTCACTCCGTGGGTTTGTGTGAACAGACACTACAGCGGTTAGCGTCAGTATGTCTGTCTGTCTGTCTGTCTGTGTGGCTGTTGGTCCTGGTGCCCGTGTGTGTGTGTGTGTTTACTGCTGCGTGCCTGTCTGTCTGTCTGTGTGGCTGTTGGTCCTGGTGCCCGTGTGTGTGTGTTTATGGCTGCGTGCCTGTCTGTCTGTCTGTCTGTCTGTGCTGGCTGTTGGTCCTGGTGCCCGTGTGTGTGTGTGTGTGTTTATGGCTGCGTGCCTGTCTGTCTGTCTGTCTGTCTGTGCCGGCTGTTGGTCCTGGTGCCCGTGTGTGTGTGTGTTTATGGCTGCGTGCCTGTCTGTCTGTCTGTGTGTGTGTGTGTGTTTATGGCTGCGTGCCTGTCTGTCTGTCTGTCTGTGCCAGCTGTTGGTCCTGGTGCCCGTGTGTGTGTTTATGGCTGCGTGCCTGTCTGTCTGTCTGTCTGTGTGGCTGTTGGTCCTGGTGCCCGTGTGTGTGTGTGTGTGTGTGTTTATGGCTGCGTGCCTGTCTGTCTGTCTGTCTGTCTGTCTGTCTGTCTGTCTGTGTGGCTGTTGGTCCTGGTGCCCGTGTGTGTGTGTGTGTGTGTTTATGGCTGCGTGCCTGTCTGTCTGTCTGTCTGTCTGTCTGTGTGGCTGTTGTTCCTGGTGCCCTGTGTGTGTGTGTGTTTATGGCTGCGTGCCTGTCTGTCTGTCTGTCTGTCTGTGTGGCTGTTGGTCCTGGTGCCCGTGTGTGTGTGTGTTTACGGCTGCGTGCCTGTCTGTCTGTCTGTCTGTCTGTGTGGCTGTTGGTCCTGGTGCCCTTGTGTGTGTGTGTGTGTGTGTTTATGGCTGCGTGCCTGTCTGTCTGCCTGTCTGTCTGTCTGTCTGTCTGTGTGTGTGTGTGTGTGTGTTTATGGCTGCGTGCCTGTCTGTCTGACTGTCTGTCTGTCTGTCTGTCTGTGTGTGTGTGTGTGTTTATGGCTGCGTGCCTGTCTGTCTGCCTGTCTGTCTGTCTGTCTGTCTGTGTGTGTGTGTGTGTTTATGGCTGCGTGCCTGTCTGTCTGTCTGTCTGTCTGTCTGTGTGGCTGTTGGTCCTAACCGCACGTCGGATGGTGTGTTTTTAATCAGCATCAGCCCCTTACAATTAATCCCACCAATGACAATAATACTATTAATAATGATTATTTTCATGGTCCATATCCATAGTAAAAACCAATATAATCCATCGTTGAATTTTATCGATATTATTTTTTGTATCAGAATAGTAACAATTGTTGCAATTATTGTTACGGTGAATAATAGCAATGATTTTAGATCTAAACGCATTACGCAGTTCAGTGGCCATGGCGCTACCGTTTTTGGCATTGCCCAGTTTGCGCCTCGCGCCGCGGCTGAGCTGTGAAAGGCACTGGGCTGTGATTACAAGCGCTGGTGACTGGTGGAGATGGAGGCCCATTACTACACTCTCCTTCATGGAAGTTCTATAAATTCAGATAATTTCTGAATCATTCACCAAAATGATGCCAATTATCCTTCCAGCAGCTTTATATAGGAATCGTCAGAGTGGTCTGGAAGCTGTAAATGTGATAAGTATTTTCCAATTCAAGTATGCCTGTGTGTGTGTGTGTGTGTGTGTGTGTGTGTGTGACACAGTCATACAAGTCGAAAATAGACGGTGGAGAAAAAATGGAAATTATGGACTTTAAATTCATTAGTTTATTAGTTGCAAGGTCTTGGGTTCGAATCAGAGTTTCCATGTTATTACTGTGTCTGTGTGGGTCCAAAGACATGCAGGTAGACTAATTGGAGGCTCTAAATTGCCCATAGGTATAAGTGTGAGTGAATGGTGTGTGTGCTGCGATAGATTGGCCTGCCCAGGGTGTATTCCTGCATCTCGCCCAATGCACGCTGGGATAGGCTCCAGCACCCCGCCGCGACTCTGCCCAGGATAATCAGGAAGAGATAATGGATGGATGGTGAATTCATAGTTAAAGCAACATAATGCATCACTGAATTATTTATATTATTTATTGTTCATAATAACCATAAAATTAATGTTATTGTTCTTATTGTAAATAATCGTAATAATTTTTGATCTGAACGCATTTTGTTTTTTGACAATGGAGAACTTCTGTATGAAAGTTGTTGCCGTTCTCGTTGTGTTAGTGTTAATCAGTTTAACCTTCAGGGTCCAAGTTGAACTATGCGGTTGTTCCCTGCACTTGGACCGGTACTTCTCTCTAGGGGTTTCGTCATACTTGTTCCTGGTTATGGTTACACACTTTGTTGTACGTCGCTCTGGATAAGAGCGTCTGCCAAATGCCTGTAATGTAATGAAAGTTCAGTGGCCTTGGCACTATAATTTCTCTGATTCATAAAGTTTTCCCCGTGTGGCTTGCAGTTATGAAAGACGCCATTATCGCGCTTCTTCATGACTCCGTCAATTCAGAAGGGTTCTGCATCATTCGACAAAATGATGCCAATTACAGGGACTTTCAGAGAATTGTGGAAGGTGAAAAATTTGGATTTTGCATTTACCGGTTAAAGTATGCGTGCATGTGTGCGTGCGTGTGTGTGTGTGTGTGTGTGTGTGTGTGCGTGAGGGAGATGTTCAGACAAGTAAAAAATAGATGGAGAAAATAATTGAAATAATGGACTTGCTTTTCACTATTTCACTCATTATAAACATACAGCCCATTTTATATTCCACTGAACAGGATTCAGGATAAAAAGTTTGTAACCTAATTAAACTCTGAGATTTCAGTCAATAGCTGCTGCGGGGCTAGTCCTTTTATAAGACATGAACGGGCCCCATGTTCTGGACTTACGCTGACGCATAATTGACGGCTTTATTTAGGTGTCTGGCAGTTACATAACATAATGAGAGGAACAGGCCATTCAGCCCAACATGCTCACCATTTTCCTACCGCTAAAGTTCACAGTGCCTAGATCTCAATTTACCAACGAACTAGACAGTGTCTAGCTCTGTATCAAGCCTGGTCTAGCAAACCCCCCACAGTTTCTTCCTCTACTACATGACCAGATACGCAGTGTGAAAAAAAATACTTCCCAACATACTTCCCAATACTTCCTTTCCGGAATTTACCGTTTTTTTTCCATTTATGTACCCTTGTTCTTCTAACATAACCCAACCTGAAGAATCTCTTGTAGTTCACTTTGTTAATCCCTTTTATGAATTTAAAATCCTCAATCAAATTGCCCCAAAGTCTCCTTTTACTAAGCTTGAAGAGATTAAGCATCTTATGTTTTTATGTCTTTCCTCATAGCTTTAATCATTCATACTAGGAATCAGTTTGGTTGCCCTTCTTTGAACCTTTTCCAGAGCCTCTATACCTTTCTTGTAGTAGGCTATAAGAGTGTGGTCTGTCAAAGCTATTGTATATGTATAACTTCCTTGGATTTATGCGCAGTACTTTTAGCTATATATCCCAGCAGCACAGTGCCTAGAACCTGAAAGGCTTAGGTCAACTATTTCTCCCAAGTCTTTTTTTAAATTGAGCATATTCCAAATTTTGTTCCTCCCATATAGTAGTTCTGCCTTATGTTTTTCTTTCCCACATGTAGAACTTTACATGTAGCCATACAGAATTTAATTTGGTTTCCGCCCATCTGGATTCTGTTTAAATCTTCTTGGATTACTTTAGTAGATTCAAAACTGTTAGCTAAACCTCCCCGTGTCATCTGCAAATTTAACAACTGTACTTTGCATGTGCCTGTCAAGGCAATTTATATAAATGAGGAAGAGCAGTGGTCCCAGCACGGATCCCTATGGAACTCCACTTGCCACAGTACCCTGCTCAGATAGTAACTCTCCTTCTACTCTTTGTGTTTTGCCCTATGCAAGTTAAACTGACAAGTCTGTAGTTTCCTGGATCAGTATGGTCCCTTATCTTATATATTGGTATTATATAACCTTGCTTCCAGTCTTCTGGTATTTCTCCAGTTTCTACAGACTGTCTAAAATACCTGCCAATGGTTTAAAGATGATCGCACCTAACTCTTTGAGTACCCTTGGATATACGCCACCTGGGCCTGCTGCCTAATTTGTTCTTTAGTTTATGTCATTTATCTAGTACTTCTTTATCCCCTTTACCAATATCTGCTCAGACATTCTGAGTACTGAATATGCCTTCTTGCCGCATGGTAACCTCCCCTCTGGTAAAACTCTTGACAAAGCAACTATTTCAGGCGCCATAAATCTTCCTATTCTTATGACGTAATTCCCCCGTCTTTATTCTTAATGCACTTGACCTCCTCCTTGATTTTCTTTTCCTACTGCTGCACTGAAAGAAACATTCAGGATTCGTTTTTGAACCTTCGGCAATTTTCCTTTCAAAGAGACTTTTTGTTGCTCTTAGTTCTTTTTTTATTTTTACATTTAACAATATTCTGCCTTTTTACACTCTGGACTGTCTCTTTTATATATCTTATAAAGTTTATTCTTCTTTCTCAAATGCTCCCGTATAGCTTCGTTCATCCACTGCAGAGGCTGCTTCTTCAACTTGTTCTTCCTTAGCATTGGAAAAAATTTACATTGCACTTCAAGAATAACCTTTTTAAACGTGCCCCACTTTTCATTCACATCCTTGCAAATAAGATGTTGCACCCTGTCTGTATTACTTTAACTCGCGCATATCTTGTTAAAGCATTTATAGAATCTAAAAATTTTTCCTTATTTTTTTCCTTTATCGTGTCATCAGTTCCCAATTAATAGCAGTGTAACTGAAGTCACCCATAATAATAGTCCCACCTTCTTGACAAGCTTGTTTTATATTTACAAAGAGCACTGGACTCACACTACTGTCTGAAGCTGGCGGTCGGTAACACACTCCTATTTTAAGCCCCTTCTCATGTTCCCCTATGAGTTTAACCCAAATGTCCTCGCTAGGCCTGAATTGGTCGATTTCTGGAATTTCCTTAACATTAAGATTTTCTTTTACCTAGAGAGCTACACTCCCACCTCTGTTATTGGGTCTATCCTTCCTAATAAGTTTGTACCCCTCTATAGTATATTCTTCCCCATCCCCTCCCTGAAGCCATTTCTCTCTCATCCCAACTATGTAATTGCCCTCACTATTCATAGAAGCTTCAAGTTACAAACATTTCTTATTTATACTTCTAGCATTTAAATGAAGACATTTCAGACCATCATTTCTACACATCCTCTCCTGTTCCCTCACTCTCCGCTACCCCAAGCCACCCTTCGTAAAATTTTGCTTAAAAAAGATGTTATCAGAGTTTTATAGTGAGTAAGATTATTATAAGTAGCCTTGACAGCTTCCATCTGGGCAGACTTCAGTCCTGTCGGCAGCAACAACCTCATCAAGCACAACTGTTAAAAAATTTGGTGAGCTTTGAATCCACACTTATCGATGTGTGTATGCAAGCACGTGTGTGTGTGTGCGTGTGTGCATGCTTATGTTGGCATGTGCATGCATGCATGTGTGTGTGTGTGCATGCATGTGTGTATGTGTGTGTTTGTTCATGCACATGTGTACGTGTGTGTGTGTGTGTGTGTTTACTTTACCTTTCTTTGACGCAGGACAGGAAGTGCAATGTGAAGCAAATGCTGAGGGGACTACAGCGGAGGTGATCCGAAACTGTTCAGTATCCAGCTTCACCTACAGGCGAGAGAGGGGCATTACACCCACTTTACTCCCAATGGAGAACAAGGCTCATAAACACCCATTACATTAAATCACACACACGCACACACACACACACATACAGGCACGCACACACACACACAGTCTGACATGTACACACACACACATATGCACGCAGAGCCAGAAACTGCAAAACAAAGCCGCCACAAAGTGGAAAAAGACATCGTGCAACGTGATAACACACAAATAAACACGTCCGTCTCTCCATCACCATGTCTTGCTCGACTAGACTGGCGGTGTTAGCATTGTTAGCGCTCATGACGCATACAGCTGGCCCTCAGCTCTGAGTCACCCTGTCACCTTTAAAAGCTCTCGTCTGTTTTTCTCAGTATTTCTGCTTACTGTCGGATTTATTTTCTGCGTCGCACTTTTTTTCCCCCCAGCAGTTCAGGAATAATTTTCCAGCTTTTTTTTCTGAGAAGTGGGTTGAAGTTTTTATTTATTTATTTATTTATTTATTTGTTTGTTTGTTTATTTATTTATTTTGCTTCTCTCGTTGTCATTTATGACTTCACTGTGGTGTGGTGTGGAACCGTCTACTTGGAAATGGCTTATGATAATTAATTTTTTTAATGATTTCTTTTTTGCGAATGAAACAAAAAAATATATACTATTTAGCTGTAAATATTGTAGGTTGAGTTGTTAAACCAGTTTGACAAAGAGGATGGCTCTGTTTATCAGTGCCATTCACGTGACTGAGACACTTGGTAATGACTTCTGAGTGAATCGCACAAAAGAGGTAAAAAAAAATACAAAAATACAAATCCGAATAATGCTAGCCAAATTTGGGAGGAGAAAATATTCGGAGAGAACTCATTATTTGAATGTTGCCAAATATGGTATTTGTATTTGGCACCATCCCTAATACAGATCACACATGCATTGGGAGGACACTCAAGCCCGATACATTCCGCACATCCACACTACACAGGACACAGATATTACACTTACTGCATGAGCTTTATTGCACAGGCATTACACATATTTTCCCAATTACCTAGAGATAGGCATTGCACAGCTATATAAAGTACATAGATATGGTACATGCACGCATATAATATTTAAATATATTTTGTACATGGGTGTACATATTTATATGTGTGTATATGTATGTACAGTGTATTAGATATGTACATAATAATCGGATATGTGCTTTCCCCACGCTCACACACACACATAATTCTAGATGCATAGATACAAAAGTTGAAACAGGATGCAATAACCAGAACTCGAATCCTGATGCAGCCGATCTGACCCCCGCAGTGTGTGTACAGCACGCCCTCTCCTTTGTGCTGTCCACTGTAATCCCCCCATTTTACCGCCAAGCCCACCGCTCGATTTTTTCCTCTTTTGTGAGGGGGTTTGTCTTGCCTCTGCAGGCTTATTAATTTTGTGAATGGCACCCCTCCACCCCCCAACCCCCAATCCCCCCCCCCCCTTCCCTTGCTAATCCAGCTCCTGGCTATGAGAAAGAAAGGACAGGACCATTCTGGCCTGTTCCATATTTGTGTCCTCTTAACAGCCGGACCTCGGCCCAAATCTCTGGACCTCTTCTCTCTCTTCTGAGCGGAACCGCTTCGGGCGCGCACGCGTTGGACCGAACCGGACCGGCGCCGAGAAACCAACCGGCCGGCTGTGACCGGGGCCAGAGCGTGGCTGCCTGCACACACTGCACACCGGCACGTCACCATGGCACCCACGAATAGGGCTGCGTCTCGTACACATCGCGCGGCTGTTTTTCTTATTTGCGCTCGTGGTTTGGTTAGCCTGACCGACAAGCTCACGGCTAATTGTTTGTTCATCCCTTTGTTTTCAGTCCGTTTACCTGGATATTTCCCAGAGTCTCTCCCTTGGTCATTTCAGTGAGGCAGCTGTGCAGTGCATAAAAATGCACATGTGAATTTGTGTGTGTGTGTGTGTAATGTGTGCTAGATTATGCGTGTGTGTGTGTGTGTGTGTGTGTGTGTGCTGGATTATACATGCATGTGTGTGTGTGTGTGTGTGTGTAATGTGTGCTGGATTATGCGTGTGTGTGTGTGTGTGTGCTGGATTATACATGCATGTGTGTGTGTGTGTGTGTGTGTGTGCTGAATTATACATGCATGTGTGTGTGTGTGTCTGCACTTAGGTCTAACTTATCCAGGCTGCTCTGCAGGCTACAGGTGTGTGTGGACAGGGTGAGAAACAGGCGAAACATGGGTGAGAAGGACATGGGCTGTGAGACACAGGAAATAGATCAGGGGGAGAAGCACAGAGGCTGTGAGACACAGGAAATAGATCAGGGGGAGAAGCACAGAGGCTGACCCTGTGAACAGAAGGCTTTTTTGAAATGTTTTTTTTTTTTTTGTCAGTGTTCTAGAACTCCATTGCTTTCCGTTTCCAGCGGTGATTGTGACATCAGCGATCTGAGTGTCCAGTCAAGAGCGCCCTTGTAATCTCACGCCTCAGTGGGTCAGCGAGACAAAGGGAAGAGACGGAAAAAAAAAAAGTGGGACACACTTTGACGCGAGCGGCAAGGAAGCAGGAAGAAGAGCGAGCGGCTCTGCGATGTCAAGCTGTGCCTCCGCTCTGGAGACGAGAAGACGTCGTCGCCGAAACCTCGTGATTCGTCCACGGCGGGGAAGCGGGTCACAGCCCCCGCCTCGTCCACCGAGGCGGACCGTGCTGCCGAGGGGTCAGCTGAGGCTGATTAAGGTCACAGAGCGACAGCATCCAGGGAACCGGACCGAACCGGACCGAACAGGACCGAACAGGACCGAACCGGACCGGGCCGGACCGTGCTGAGGGCAGCCGGACCGCCGTCCCAGGTAAGAAATCAGCCTTTCTGCAACGCACCCCCCCCCCCCACCCACCAGCCTCCAGCGCTACTCAGACAGGATTTAATGGGAATACATTTAGAGCCTCTCCACATTTATCGGGGCCAGACGGAGGCCATCCCAGCATTAAGAAATCTGAAGGGCATCGAGGCAATTTACAGCTGCCGCTGTGTGTGAGTGTGTGTGTGTGTGTGTTTCTGTGGGTGTGTGTGTGTGTTTCTATGGGTGTGTGTATAGAGTGTGTGTCTGTGTGTGCAAGTGTGTGCACACACGTGTGTAAGTATATCTGCAGGTACGTGTGTGTGTGTGTATGTATGTACGTGCATATGTGTGTATGTGTGTGTACCTGTGTGTGTGTATGTTCACCATACGCAACGCACATGTCAATACTGAAAACAGCGCAGCTCACCTGTCAGGAATCCGGTAGGCCATACGCACAGTGAGGTCCTGTTTCGTCCAACCGACAACACGACAGCGTCCATGACATCATCCGCAGGGAGAGAGGTACAGCTGTTCCTGGAAGCGGCGATCTCAGTTGTCAAGGTAACACTTAATGTTGTTTACGTTTACAATACAACATATCCCAGTTTTGACGTTGACTGAAGTACCCATTTGGCTTGATTGCTCTGTCAAATACTGCCCCCCCCCCAACCCTCAACCAATAACCCTGCTACTAGGAGGAAATGATTAGTGAGTTAATTAGTCAGACAGTTTGGTAAATTAGTCAGAAGTTTTCACACCTTGTCTGAGGCTCAGGTAAAGCAGTGGTTCCCAACCCTGTTCCTGCCGGTGTACCGTCCTGTAGGTTTTCATTTCAACCCTAATTTGGCACACCTGATTCTACTTATTAGCAGCTCAGTGAGATCTCTAGCTGTCGAATGTGCTTTGTTAGGGTTGGAGTGAAAACCTGCAGGAGAGTAGATCTCCAAGAACAAGGCTGGGAACCGCAGTGCTAGATTATATTCTGTAGGTAAAGCAATATCCACATATTGCACATACAAAATTGTTCAAATGTACATCTGAGAAACAACTACAGAGCAAACTGTCATCGCTATATTCTGTGAATTCTTGCATCCACAGTGTGCAAAAGAAATGGCTGTGGATAAAAATTACTGGAGAAACGCGTTCCCCCCACCCCGGTAAAACACCGGTAGTAGATGTTCTGCGATAGTCGCCTCACAGCCACCAGGTGGCAGCGTTGCTCCTAATTTCTCTTTTTATTTCATGCTGCCTGAAGCCGTCGCTCGCTCCTCCGTGTGACGTTACAGAAATTAAGTCACATTATTCCTCTAGTGGCCACTCATAGCAGCGAAGATAAACGGTCTTGAGGATTGCAGACTCGCCTGTAAACCAATACTGAAAGTACACACACACACACACACAAAAGCTAAGCAGATGCAAGTTCATATTCAGGAGATCATGGATCCTGTTAATTCTGAAGCATCGCTGTACCTGGTGAATCTAGTTCATTCACTGGAGTTCAGCACAGGAAGGGTGGGGTATATATATATATATATATACTCATACTTCATGACAAAGGTGGTTACCATAAACATAAAAAATCAGCTCAACACAAGGTCCAGGTTTCTCTACTCATTCAGTTCACTTTTCTCTGCTGGCTAAAAAAATATTTTAAAAAACTTCCTGGTCTTGAGTTAATAAACCTGACAGCTTTCTTCTGAAACATTCCCTTCACAGCGATGTTATGGCAACAGCTTGTCCTTCAGGCGCCAGTTGTGTGCCGACCAATCAGAAATGAGCATCGCCTGGACGAGGTTTACGGATGGAACCTATCCCAGAATGATTAGAGTAACGTGACTGGGGTTCAGAGGTCAGAGCCAGAGCGAGTCACTTGGGAAAATGGCGGCTGCCCAGCGACTCCGCCAGAACGTCACGAGGCAGAATAGGAGCCTCCCTTGTTCTTGTTGCCCTTGTTATTACCCTTCTGCTCTACAGGGCAAAAGGAACGGTCAGGGTCAGGGAGGAACCCGTTGCTCAGGGAGTTTAGGTGTGTTGAACGTCTGATACACCCTTCTGTCTCAAGGCCACTCTTCTTAGGTTTTAGTTGCTATATGACCAAACCTCAGGTCTCTCTCTCTCTCTCTCTATCACACACACACACACAAACAGACACAGACACACGCACACACGCACACACACACTCCCAGTTTTGTTTCCACTCAACAGTCTTTCAGGCATGCCTCTTTCTCTCCCATGATGACATCATCGGTAACCGCGGCGACCCATTGAGACAGACAGACCCAGGAAATTGGGTCATGGCATTGGAATGTACAGATGCCCCAACTCCCTTCCCCCCAGTCCCCCCTCCCCCCTCCCCCCTCCCCCTCCATCCTCACTGTGTGAAGACCAGACAGTGCAGCCAAGTCTGTCTTCTCCATCTCGTGCCCTTTCTGAAGGTTTTTTTTCAGAAGTCTCTTAAAGTACATTTTGATTAAAAACATAATACACTGTGACTTGGGTATAAACCAGTGTCTCTGCCTCAGTCCCCACCAGCTGTGTTGTGCACATTACAGCGTGGGGCAGGAGACTCTGTCCTGGTCTTATACTGCCCACACCTCTTCAGTAGCGCGCACCTCCACAAGCCTCAAGGTCCATTTCAGTCCTTATCCCAACGTGTGCGATTCTTTCATCTCTCTGTCAAACAGCAGTGAAACTCCACAGTTTGGTTCAATGCCCAGAAACAGTTATTGATCAGGACCATTTAATGGTATGTTCAATAAATGTGTAGGTTGCTATTGCCCTCTTGGATTGGTTTTGTCGCAATTGTCTCGACCTACGGCCACCAAAAGGTGTTGATCCAGTGTTTTAACCGGCGGTTGCGATAGTTTCTGTGAATTTTCCAAGTGAAGATATTGATTAGGGGGCACTGCAGTTTGAAACGGAAAGTTCATCAGTTAAAAAAAAAAAAACAAAAAAAAAACAAAAACACTGAGCCATTCTCACCAGAGCAGGATATGACATCAGAGGGTGTGACCCTTTTTGTTCTAATTTGAGTCGGTTGCCCTTTCTGTAATGATGTCATTGGTTCCTACAGTGTGAGCTGTTGACAGCAATGTGCAGATTACGAGTATTTCCAATCACCAGCTCACATCACATCACATGATGAACATTTCCCATTCCACCAAAACCGGTTTGATATTTGTTTGTGAACCTGATTTCATTTGCCAAAATTATGTGCCTCCTGAATTTACTCTGTTGGAAATTGCATATTAAATTATAGCATATTCCTTAATTGCATTTTTTGATGATCCTTTTTGTCATTTATGTTACATGGATGGCAGGTTGTACATCAGATTTGTTGTTTGCAGATACTGTTACAATCAGTGCACAGAATGACAATTCAGTAGACTGCAGGTGTGTGTGCAGTGTAGAGTGCAGGTGTGTGTGTGCAGTGGAGTTCAGGTGGTGTGTGTGCAGGAGAGTGCAGATGTGTGTGTGTGTGTGTGTGTGTGTGTGTGTGTGTGCAGTGTAGAGTGCAGGTATGTGTGTGTGTGCAGTGTAGAGTCAGGTGTGTGTGTGTGCAGTGTAGAGTGCAGATGTGTGTGTGTGTGTGTGTGTGTGCGCAGTGTAGGTGCAGGTAGGTGTGTGTGCATGTAGAGTGCAGTATGTTGTGTGTGCGTGTAGAGTTCAGGTGGTGTGTGCAGTGTAGAGTGCAGATGTGTGTGTGTGTGTGTGTGTGTGTGTGCAGTGTAGAGTGCAGGTATGTGTGTGTGTGCAGTGTAGAGTTCAGGTGTGTGTGTGTGCAGTGTAGAGTGCAGATGTGTGTGTGTGTGTGTGTGTGTGTGTGTCTGCAGTGTAGAGTGCAGGTATGTGTGTGTGTGCAGTGTAGAGTGCAGGTGTGTGTGTGTGCAGTGTAGAGTGCAGATGTGTGTGTGTGTGGTGTGGTGTGTGTGTGTGCGCAGTGTAGAGTGCAGAGGTGTGGTCAGTGTGGTGCAATGTGTGTGTGTGTGTAGGTGCAGTGTGGTGTGTGTGTGCAGTGTAGAGTGCAGGTGTGTGTGTGTGTGTGTGCAGTGTAGAGTTCAGGTGTGTGTGTGTGCAGTGTAACTGGTGCAGTGGCAGTGCAGTGTGGTTTAGCACTATACAGATGCAGTTGTGTGTGGTGAATGGTGTAAAGTCACAGTTGTGAAGTGGCCTTTACCTGCCATTGGCTGCCCCCATCCTTCTCCCTCCCCTCCCCAGTGATGCGTCTCGCCCCTCCCCCCTCAATGCGTCTCAGCTCCAGCCCTCAGTGATGCTCCAGCTCCACCACGCCTCCCCCCCCTCAGTGATGCGTCTCGTCACGCCGTGAGCATCTCCACCCCCCGTCCCCCCCCCTCAGTGATCGCAGTCCGCCCCAGTGAGCTCTCCAGCTCCACCACGTCCTCCCCCCCCGTGATCCTCAGTGCCCCCCAGTGATCGTCTCCAGCTCCTCACCCCCCTGATCCTCCTCCTCCCCCTCAGTGATGCGTCTCCAGCTCCACCACGGTCCACTCCCCCCGGGGGAAGCCGTTGGGGCGCTCGGGCGAGAAGCTGCTGACGGACGTGACGGTGCCCGAGTGCGGGGCGAGGGGGGGCAGCAGGGGGGGCCACGCGCTGGTCTCCAGGGGGCTGAGGGTGCCCGCCACCCCCCCGGGGAGCAGGAGCAGGGGCGGGTACTCCTCCCCGGCCAGGAGCAGCGCCTGGTTCACCAGCTGCTGCAGCACCTCCAGTTTCCCGTCCCATCCGAGGTCAGACGGGACGGGGCGCGGCGTCGAACCCCTGGGGGAGCCGGGCACGGACGTGGAGCCCCTCCTCTTCCTCGCCCCGCCTCCCTCCTCCTCCTCCTCCTCGCTGGTCTCCATGGCCTCGTAGATGGTGCAGAGGCCGGATGGGGAGAGCTGTACGGGGGGCTGGACCCTGTGAGCCCCGCCCTTCGGCCTCTGGAGCTGCAGCTGGAGCAGGTCCCTGTGCTGCCGCTCCACTTCCTGTCTCCGCCGCTCCACTTCCTGTCTGCGCCTCTCCTCTTCCTGTCTGCGCCTCTCCTCTTCCTGCCTGCGCCTCTCCGCTTCCTGTCTCCGCCTCTCCAGCTCCTGGCGCAGCTGGATGCGGTGCAGCTGCAGCTGGTGCTGCTCCAGCCTGCGCAGCTGCGTGCAGGGCGTCGGCCGGAAGCTCCCGGGGGGCGGGGGCAGGTCGATGCGGCGCTCCCCGGAGGGGCGTGGCTGGCCCGGGAGGGGGGCGGTCGGCAGGGAGGGGGCCGGGGGTCGCCCCTGTTTCGGACCCCACTCCTGCGCCAGGTGCCCGGCGGTCCAGGCGTCGCCGTGGCAACGCCCCACGGGGCGGTCGAAACCGCCTGGGACAGGCGTTGGGAGAGAGAGAGAGAGAGAGAGAGAGGAGGAGAGGAGGAGAGAGAGAGAGAGAGAGAGAGGAGGAGAGAGAGAGAGGAGGAGAGGAGGAGAGAGAGAGGAGGAGGAGGAGAGGGCAGAAGATACCGAGAGCGATTATGCAGCAGCAGAAAACAGAAGAACGTGAAGGACGATACGGAAAGAGACAGGAGCCATATCAAAGGGGAACAGGCTGTGGAACAGGCTTGAGGGTCATGTGACAACACCACAATCCACAAAGGGACACACACACACACACACACACACACACACACACGGTGTAGCCTAATCACTGCCGGTACCTGGTCAGATGGGTAATGTAGAACCCCTCCTCCCCTCCCAAGACCATTCAAAGACAAGTTGGATTGAAAGTTTTGACAGTAAGTACTGTACCGCAAAAAACTCTAAAAGCCTAACCACTGTCCTCTTCCAACTAGAACTGCTAGAGGAACAACACTCAAACTTTCGGGCGAGCGTCCAACATGGACGATCAGCCAGGAGGACAGAGGGGTAAGATGGGGTCTTTATCTGCTCTGCCTCAGGCCTTGAGGTCCTGCAGTCTCTGGCGAGACCGACAGCGATCTCATTTCAACTCTCACCAGCGAAGCCCCACTAGCCTGCAGGCTAGCAGAGAGCATCAACAGGGGTGTAACTTCAGTTTGAATATTTGGGGGATGGGGACGGGGTTGGGGATTGAATGTATGGACCCCCTCAAGAACTGCAACCCTGCAGTGGGATCTGAGGGCATATTTCTTATACTACAGTATAAGAACATCTTTTAATTTTTCTCATCATCATGCTAGATTATTGGGGGGGGGGGGGGTATTTGGCTCGTTTTGTCATATCTGGGGGGTTGTAACCCCCCTCTTCAACATCAGAGCACAGCTCCCTGTCAATCAACCTCAAGGACGCACTGTCGGTCGAACCCGAGCAGTTCCATGCAGGCCCAGGATCTGAAACTCTAACCCTTCAGATGCTGGAGACGTCCTCCAGCAGGATGGCAGAGATCCCAGAGATTTTAAACTTTCCATCGTCTGCAGAAACAGCACTTGTGTCTAAACAGTTAATGCATTAGATATACTTACTAAACCCAAGTCTGGTTGCACGCAATTTAAAATGAACTGGTTTGAATTATGGAATTATTGAATTTGAACTACAATACCTACAAACCCAATTAACAGAGTGAAGAGAGTGGGTGGCTGGAATTGCCTAATTCATGAGGAGTTTGAGATTAAACTGATTCTAGATCAGAATTCCCACTCATATTGTATGGAGAGAGGGCACCAGAAAGCGCTTTTGCTGAAGTAGAGGGGTACTCCAGAAACTGCTCAGACAGCCATAAGCTTCGAAGAACGCAGTTCCCTGGACAGTCTGGGGGGGGGGGGTGAGCGTGAATGCAGACGAAACTCCCACCTTCCACATCCTCTCGACCCCCCGAGTGTCTCCATGGCAACGGATGAGAATGAGCAGGAGAGGAGAGGTGGAGAGGAGGACCAGGAATCCCTCTTCTGTCTCCAGGAGCAGGTGGAGGAGGACGGGGGGGGGGTGGAGGACCAGGTGGGGCGAGGAGAGGGAGCAGGCAGGACGTCTGCCAGGGCCGAGGCCACACCCACCATCTTCAGCGTCGGGGTGAGACTCCAGCCGGCTGACCCGAGGAGGGGTGTGTGTGTGTGTGAGAGAGTGTGTGTGTACAATGAGTGTGTGTGTGTGTGTACAGTGAGTGTGTGTCTTTGTGTGTGAGTGTGTCTCTGAGTGTGTGTACAGTGAGCGTGTGTGAGTGTATACAGTGTGTGTGTGTGTGTGAGTGTCTCTCTGAGTGTGTGTGTGTGTGTGTGTACAGTGAGTGTGTGTGTATACATGTGCAAATGTGTGTGTGAGCGTGTATAGTGTGTGTCTGTAATTGTGTGCACGTGTGTGTCTGAGTGTGTACACGTATGAGTGTGAGTTCGAGTGTGTGTGAGTATGAGTGTATGGAAATGGTAAATGGACTGCATTTATATAGCGCTTTTATCCAAAGCGCTTTACAATTGATGCCTCTCATTCGCCAGAGCAGTTAGGGGTTAGGTGTCTTGCTCAGGGACACTTTGACATGCCCAGGGCGGGGTTTGAACCGGCAACCCTCCGACTGCCAGACAATCGGTCTTACCTCCTGAGCTGTGTCGCCCCTCGCGTGTGCGTGTGTGTGTGTGTGTGAGAGTGTGTCTGTGTGTGTGTGTGTGTGTGTGTGTGGTGTGTGGGGGTGGTGTGTGTGGTGGTGTGTGTGGTGGTGTGTGTGTGTGGTGAGTGGTGTGGTGTGTGTGTGTGTGTGGTGTGTGTAGGTGGTGTGTGTGTGTTGTGTTGTGTGTGTGTGTGGTGTGTGGTGTGGTTGTGTGTGTGGTGTGTGCTGTGTGTGGTGGTGTGTGTGGTGTGTGTTGTGAGTGTGTGATGTGCGTGTGTGTGTGTGGTGTTGTGTGTGTGTGTGGTGGTGTGTGTGTGTGTGTGTGTGTGTGTGAGGATGTGTGTGTGTGTGTGTGTGTGTGTGTGTGTGATGGTGGTGTGAGTGTGTGTGTGTGTGTGTGTGTGTGTGGGGTGGGTGTGTGTGATGTGAGTGTGTGTGTGTGAGTGTGCGAGTGAGGTGTGTGTGAGTGTGTGTGTGTGTGTGTGTGGTGTGTGTGTGTGTGTGGTGTGAGGGGATGATGATGTGGTGATGTGTGTGTGTGTGTGTGGTGTGTGGTGTGGTGGTGTTGTGTGTGTGTGTGAGTGTGTGCGTGAGTGAGTGTGTGTGTGTGTGTGTTTGTCTGTGGGTGGATGTGTGTGTGTGAGTGTATGTGTGTGTGTGTGGAGGGGATGTGTGTGTGTGTGAGTGGTGTGTGTGTGTGTGTGTGTGGTGTGTGTGTGTGTGTGTGTGTGTGTGTGTGTGTGTGTGTGTGTGTGTGTGGTGTGTGTGTGTGTGTGTAGGTGTGTGTGTGTGTGTGTGGGGATGGTGTGTGTGTGGTGTGTGTTGTGTGAGGGGTGTGTGGTTGTGTTGTGTGTGTGTGTGTGTGTGTGTGTGTGTGGAGGGGTGTGTGTGTGTGGTGTGTGTGTGTGTGTGGTGATGTGTGTGTGTGTGTGTGTGTGTGTGGTGTGTGTGTGTGGTGTGTGTGTGTATGGTGTGTGTGTGTGTGATGTGTGTGTGTGTGTGTGTGTGTGTGTTGGTGGTGTGTGTGTGGTGTTGTGTGTGTGTGTGTGTGTGTGTGTGTGTGTTTACATGTATGAGCATGTGTGAGTGTGTGTGTGTGTGGGTGTGTTTATGTGTGTGAGTGTGTGTATGAGTGTGTGTGTGTGTGTCTGTGTGTGTTGAGCGTGTGTGTGTGTGTGTGTGTGTGTTGGGTGTGTGTGTGTGGTGTGTGTGTGTGTGTGTGTGTGTGTGTATGAGTGTGTGTGTGTGTGTGTGTGATGAGTGTGTGGTGTGTGTGTGTGTGTGTGTGTGTGGAGTGTGTGGTGGTGTGGTGTGTGTGTGTGTTGTGTGTGTGTGGTGTGTGTTGCTTGAAGTTGTTGTGTGTGTGTGTTGCCCGACCGTGGCTTCTTAGTGATGAAGAGTCGGGAGGAGGACGAGGGTGGTGGGGGGGCAGGAAACTGAACAGACAGGAAACAGGAACTCCCCCCTCACGACGAGCAGGGGCGGCACAAGCCCCTCCCACAGGAGTACTGGGGCGGTGGGGTGTGCCATAGGTACCCAAACACATCTGAGAGGGGCGAGGACATGCCAGGTGAGCCAGCATCAAGTCTGGGGTGCCTGGTTTCCCCCAAAATTTCATGCTTTGGTGCCTGAGGTGGAGGGTCCAGGGGTCAGAAAGTTAACGTCCCATCGTGTGTTTCTCCCACCTACAAACTCAGCCGGTCGGTTTCGCTCATTATCTGTACCTCCTGGCTGAAGAACTGCGCTAATGAGCTAATTCAGGTGGCTGAAACAAAACACCGGAGAGGACTTCTACTTTCTGAACCCGGATTTTCCACCTTTGTTTGGTACCCAGAGGGAAGGAAGTGTTCATGACTGTGCGTGTGCACGTGTGTGTACATTTTCCCCCGAATCTAATCTATAACATCTCATAACAAATGAATAAGCAACTGCAATAAGACACGTTGAAATGATGTTTAATGTAATTTTGGAGGGAAAAAAAAACACTTTTTTTTTTTTGTAAGTGATGACCATTCATACTACTGTTATTATTATTGTTATTATTATTATTATGAGCAATGCATACTGTTAAAGGATAAGACAAGTAACTGTGCAAACTCTCCACATCAACTGTGATTCACTAAGAAACCCAAGACTTGCAATTCAACTCCCTCCAAAAAAACCCACCGCAATAAATATGCGTCTGGGAGAAGAAAAAAAAACAGCACGTTAGATATCTACTCTTTATTTGAAGCTAAAATGGCGGCAGAAATTAAAAAGGGAAGGGGGGGTGGGTCTAAGCCTATCTTCGGGGGGAGGGAGAGGCTGTGTGCGGGAACTTAGGGAGGGCGACAAGGGTCTGAACAAGCCAATGACAGGACAAAAATAAAACATACAAAAAAGTCCATTAACATTTGTTCGGTAAAAACAGTGGGATAAATACACAGAGGTAAGAGTCCATCCAAATGTTTTTTTCTTTTTTTGTTCTTTTTTTTTTTCATTTTAAGAGCTTTTTTTGTTTCTTTCCTCTTTAATCGAGCAGTCAATCTTCACGCCAGTTTTTTGGGACCGATGAATAAAGCAGTGTTAAAATGTAAATAATAAAAACGATTCTAAGTGGTAAATGGTAGTAGCTACGGTACGTACAGGAGTTTAAGTCATACGCTCATAATCATGATGATGTAATAGTGTTATCACAGAGGGCGGAGGCAACGACACACCTACAGCGTAGTTTTTTTTTTTCATTTTCTTTTTTCTCCCTTTCCTTTCATCTTTTTTCTTTTCTTTTCCTTTCCTCCTTCTCTACATTCACCTTGCCTACTTTCTAACGTCGACCCAACCCCACCCCACCCCAACTCGCCAACCCCACCTGCCCCTCCTACATCCAGAGAAGAAAGGAACCGACACAGGGCAGGTCTGGGTTGGGTTCGGGGCGGGGCCGGGGCGGGGCCGGGGGGGCGGGGCCTTAAACGAGCGTGGGCGGGACTATACGTTACCTGGCAGAAAGCTATCAGTCTTATCGCAAATGGCGGAGTAGTACGGCGGCTGGGGCTCGGGGTGGGCGGGGTCGCCGGGCTCCGCCCCCCCGCCGCGCTGGTCGTCGAGCGGCAGCAGGTGCACGGGCGCGGCGGCGGCGGCGGGGGGCAGGGTCAGCGCCGCGATGAGGGCGGGGTCCTTGGCCTCCTCGGGCAGCTGGTCCTCGTTCTCCAGGGAGAAGATGCCGGGGCTGCGGGCGGAGCTCTTGGAGTTGTTGGAGGTGCTGGTGATGTCGAACACGTAGGACGCCGCCGAGTTGGCCGACTGCGGGGTGGCCCCCCCGCCGTCCTCTTCCTCCTCCTCCTCCTCCTCCCCGGCCCTGCCGCCCGTGCGCGGCTGCCCCGCCTCCTCCCGCTCCTCCAGCGCAGACAGGCCCCGCCCCGGCCCCGCCCCCGGCTGGTTGATCTGCATCTCGCCCTCCGTGTCGCTGCCCGCCTCGTCGCCGGAGTCGGACGGCGAGGGCGTGCCCGAGGCGGGGGCGGTGGGCGGGCCCCCCAGGACCTCGTCGGCGGGCAGGGTCTCGGCCTCCTCCTCTTCCTCGCCGCGCTCCAGGTGGATGCCCAGGTCCTGGTCGGCGTCGGGCGGGGGCGGGGCGGGGGGCACGGGCGTGTCCTGCTTGCCCTCGGAGCGGGACTCCACCCCCGAGCTGCTGTCGTACCCGCGCAGCTCCTCAGGCGTGCTGGTCTCGCTGCTGCTGCGCGCGCCCAGCTCCCGCCCGCTCAGCGTGCTCGACTGCGACATGCCCACGGCCGGCGGGGGCAGCGGGGGCGGGGACCGCGCCGGCGGGGAGGCGGCGGCATGGGGGAGGGGCTCGGCAGCCTCAGGGAGGAGGGGGGCGGAGCCCAGGTCCAGCCAGGCCTGGGAGGGGGGCGTGGGGATCCCGGGATTGACGGCCCAGCGGTCGGGCAGGGGGCTGATGGGGTGGGCGGGGCTTAGCTGTGGGGGCGGGGCCCAGGGGTCGGCGAAGGGGTTGGCGGCGTGCGCGGCCCAGGGCCCGGCCGGCGGGATGGGGGGGCCCGCGGCGGCGCGGTTCAGGTTGTCCAGCCGGTCCTCGTCGGCGAAGTCGTCCTCGTCGGCGTTGCCATAGCTCTCCAGCCCGCTCTCCGTCACGCCCTCGCTCGCCATCTCCACGTCTTCGTCGTCCTCCTCCTCCTCGGCCTCCTGCTCCCGCTGGCTCCTGCGGGGGTCCTCGGCCCGCTCCGAGCTCACGTCCATGTCGTACACGCGGTCCTCCTCCTCCTCCTCCTCTTCGTCCTCCTCCTCCTCGTCCTCGTTGGCGGGGATCTCGGGCACGGTCTCGATGTCGGGCGAGCTGGCGGACGCGCCGTCGCCCTCGGCGCCCTTCAGGCTGGCGTCGCCCAGGTCGTCCGTGCTCTCGGTGCCCTCCAGCAGGCCGGGCGCGCTCATCTCCGACGCCCCCTGCTGGCTGCCGCTCACGTCCTCAGAGTCCAGCTCCGACATCAGGGCCCCCCCCCGCCAGGCCGAGCCCGCCAGGCCCGCCGACCCCGCCCGCGACTCGTCCGTGGGCTGCGTCCCGCTCATCTCCGACACCGACACCGGCTGGCTGCTCTCCCGCTCCTCCTCTTCCTCGTCCTCGTCGTCCTCGTTGATCTCCTCGTCCGCCTTCTCGACGGCCTCCTCCCGCTCCTGGGCCAGGGATTGGAGCGCGTGGCCAAGGGCGAGGTCGCCTGTGGGCGTGGACACCTGCGGCTCCGCCCACATCTCGGCCCTCTTGTTTGCGGGCTCATCGCCACCCCCTGCTGGAGGGCTGGGGTCGCGGGACGCAGGGCTCCTCAGGGGTGCGAGCGTGGGCCCGTGCGGAGAGGACGGCGGGGACAGAACGGTGGTGCCCAGGACAGGTGCGGAAATGGCGGCCAGATCCACGAGGGGGACGTCGTCAGCGAGCGGCGGGGCTGAGGGGAAGTCACCGATGTCGGCGAGGAGTCCGGTGGGCGGGGCCTCCTGGGAAAGCGGGCTCACGGCCGTCTGCGCAGGCGGTTCGGCTGCCACCATGGCGGTGGCTACGGCGGCGATGGCAGCTCCAGCTCCAGCCAGGACGCCCAACAGACCCTCAGGGGCCTCCTTCCCTGGAACCTCCTTCCCTGGGACCTCCTTCTCCGGGGCCTCCGTCCCTGGGACCTCCTTCCCTGGGACCTCCTTCTCCGGGGCCTCCGTCCCTGGGACCTCCTTCCCTGGGACCTCTTTCTCCGGTGCCTCCTTCTCTGGGGCCTCCTTGGCGGCTTTGGGGGCACGCTTCACGGGCATGGGGGTGCTGCTGCCCACGGCCTTCTTGGCGGTGGGGGTGCCAGCCTTGCCGGCGCTGGGCTTGGTGCCCGCCGCGCGGGGACTAGCGGTGACCTCCCGCACCGGCGCGGCCTTGGCCTCCGGCTTCCGGCCCGGCTTGGCGTCGCCGGCCTTCCCGCCGGCCGCGGGCTTCTTGGGGGCGGAGTCTAGCTTGGCGGGCGTGGCGGCTTTGGGGGTCTCGGGTTTGGACGCCTTGGCGGGAGACGGGCGGGTGGGCGTGGCCGACGGCTTCTTGGCGGCCGGTGTGGTCGGCTTGCTGACATCTACAACGGGCAAACGCACCACACACAGGCGTGAGAGAACATGCTGAAACCACACCCTGACTGAAACCACACCCTGACTGACAGACAAACGCAGAGCATCACCTGGGCAAACTTACACACTAACTCAGTGCACAGCACAGTCTCCTCACAGCCTGTGTAAACTTACACACTAACTCAGTGCACAGCACAGTCTCCTCACAGCCTGTGTAAACTTACACTCTAGCTTGGGCACGGTGGTGCTGTGACAGCACAGTCTCCTCATAGTGAGAGGATACCGGATATTTTCAGATCCGTTTTGGGCCACATTCACATGTGGAAATAAATCCGATAGGAATCTGTGATCTGCTGATCTGACCTGTCATACAAACGCACAGATTGCAATTTCCTGGTCATTGTGATTCGCACGTCATTCAAAATGCGTTATTCTCAGACTTCTTCTGCACTAGAATGACATGTAACGTCATTACACACACAACCACTCTCTGCTGGTAATGTCAAATTTTTAAAAAAAGTTAAATGGGGGACAAAGGCTCAGGCCATTGGACGAAGCCTTGTGCTCTACGAGTCGGTATCGACCAATGACCTGCTATTTCTGTCTCGTTTTGTGACCATTACAGATGGCAATATGGCCGTGGCGGTGTGGTTATTTACTTTCATATCGGTAACCAAAACATTGCGTACGCGTGCGGGTGTTTCAAGAGTAAACTGGGACATGGGTCACTTAGATGTAAATGTAAACAGGTGGTTAAAAACAGAACATAGGCAAAAAATCTGAACTGTTCGTCAAGTCCTGTGGTGTAAAGGTAGCCTTAATTGCCTGCGTGTGCCCTGTGATGGACTGGCAACCTTTTCAGGGCGTGTTCCTGCCTTTCACCCACTGCATGCTGGGATATGCCCCGACCCCCTGCCCCTGACCAGGAATAAGCGGTGTAAGAAAGCGGACGGATGGCGATGCGTTGTCATGACGACAGGACCGAAGGAGGACAGGATACCTTTCTTTGCAGGAGTGGCGGGCTTGGCGGGCTGTGCTGCTGCGGCTCGGCCTGCAGAGGGCGCTGTGGCCCCCGGTCTGGAGCTGGGCGGTCTGGCCGAAGGCGCGGTCTTCGCTGCGGTCGACGTGGACGTGGGGCGAGTCGCTGGGGCGGCAGAGGCCGGCCTGGAAGGGGGGGGGGGGGGAGGGGTTAAAAGATCTGTTCTCCGAGCGATGGGACAGGACCCAAACCCAGGCCACGCCCTGGTTGTGGTGGTGTAACGCTGCATTAGGCTGTGCCCTGAGAGCATTCGAGGAGCAGCGTTCAGTCACGTCAACCGACCTTTTCAGAAAGCCAGAGCCAATGTGCATCTGGAGACACTGCGTGTGTGTGTGTGTGTGTGTGTGTGTGTGTGTGTCTGTGTGTGTGTGTGTGTGTGTGTGTGCGTATCGGAGCGAGAGAGTGTGTTTGTTTGCATTCGCGTGTGTGTCCTTTGTGAAGCCTGCGCATGGTAACCTACATACACTCAGGAAGTACGTTAGTGTGACTCCCTTAATCTACACTGTACAGAGGGTTAAATGGAGAACACAGGAAACCACTGACACACAAGACTATGTACAAAACACACACACTCACACACGCACACTACAGACCGGTATCAGACCGAGCACAGAGAGGGAAAGAAAAAAAAAAAAAGGAGAGATAAGTCAGAGAGAAGGCGCTGGGGGAGAAGCCCCCCCCCCCCCTCAGGAATGTCACAGCTGCGGGTATCCCTGAACTTGACAGCGCGTCTTAATTAAGGGGGCACTGTGAAACACTAACGGGAGGGGGGAGGTGGGCGAGCGGCACAACTCATCCGATTACCCCCGATTAATCCCTCCATCCTCACTGTCCCCACACCAGCTAGAGCACTGGATTATGGGAAAGAGAGTTCACATAACGCTAGGGGGGGAGGGGAAGAGAGGGAACTACAGACGCACGGTAACGTATCACGCTGTCACGGTTACAGTAGGTAAGGGTTACCGCACAGCGTGTTCATGTAGCGGATCGAGCAAAGAGCTCTTATTTCCACCAGAGACGCGTCGAACCGGCGGCTCAGTGACCCCCCCACGCTGAGGCCCAGCCGATCAGTTACAGGGTAATGAGGCGTGCTTCGCCCGATTGGCCGATCTGGGGTCGGCCGAGGGTCGTCGGAGTAACCGGGGCCAAGCGTCCGTGCGACGTCTCGCACTCGACGCTCAGCACAGTCTAGTTAGGTCCGTGATATCTATGGTGCATAGAATAAAATGTATAAAAATGGGATATTACACTAGATTTGTAGATTCTGCTGTAATACAGTGCCGTAGGCCCAGTTGCCAGAAATGGATCTGCGATGGAGTGGGGGGGGAAGCACAAATGTCACTTCCTGCTCTGGAAGTGCACTGAAGCTGAAAAACTGGGCAACTCAGGCCTTCGGAGATGCGATCAGGCGCACAAATCGCTCAAGCTCATCAAGTCGCCTACGGGGTTTTAAAAAAAAAAAATTATTTTCAAACCCTCTCAGACCGTTTAAAATTATTACAGTATAATTAGAGATCAGCATCTAATGTAAATGTCCACTGGGGTTAGAAGAACTGACCTGTTGAATAATGCAAGAAGAGTCGGCCATTTTGCAGCGATGAACACACAGGCGCCACCCCGCGCGATTCAGATCCAGACGCACTTTCAATCAAACGGGAAGCGGCGCTACGTTAACGGGATTCAGCGTTACGCTAACGGGATTCAGCGCTACGCTAACGGGATTCAGCGCTACGCTAAAGAGATTCAGTGCTGCGCTAACGGGATTCAGCGCTACGCTAACGGGATTCAGCGCTGCGCTAACGGGATTCAGCGCTGCGCTAACGGGATTCAGCGCTGCGCTAACGGGATTCAGCGCTATGCTAACGGGATTCAGCGCTGCGCTAACGGGATTCAGCGCTATGCCAACGGGATTCAGCGCTATGCCAACGGGATTCAGCGATACGCTAACGGATTCAGCGCTACGCTAACGGGATTCAGCGCTACGCTAACGGGATTCAGCGCTACGCTAACGGGATTCAGCGCTATGCTAACGGGATTCAGCGCTACGCTAACGGGATTCAGCGCTACGCTAACGGGATTCAGCGCTACGCTAACGGGATTCAGCGATACGCTAACGGATTCAGCGCTACGCTAACGGGATTCAGCGATACGCTAACGGGATTCAGCGCTACGCTAACGGATTCAGCGCTACGCTAACGGATTCAGCGCTACGCTAACGGGATTCAGCGATACGCTAACGGGATTCAGCGCTACGCTAACGGGATTCAGCGCTACGCTAACGGGATTCAGCGCTGCGCTAACGGATTCAGCGCTACGCTAACGGATTCAGCGCTACGCTAACGGATTCAGCGCTACGCTAACGGGATTCAGCGATACGCTAACGGATTCAGCGCTACGCTAACGGGATTCAGCGATACGCTAACGGATTCAGCGCTACGCTAACGGGATTCAGCGCTACGCTAACGGGATTCAGCGCTACGCTAACGGAATTCAGCGCTGCGCTAACGGGATTCAGCGCTACGCTAACGGGATTCAGCGATACGCTAACGGGATTCAGAGCTACGCTAACGGGATTCAGCGCTACGCTAACGGGGTTCAGCGCTACGCATCGTTCTCTTACTCCAAGGGCGAACACAGGTCGCACAAGAGCCCCGATCCGGTTCATTTCTCATTATGAAGGGGAAGGGGAAGGGGGGGGGGGGGTGAGAGTCGATCTGCTCCCCCCAGTACCCAACGCGGCCTCAGAGGGGGAGACGCCCGGTGGTGACGTTTCCTTTTGCCCCATTTCAGCACCTGGGGGGCCGGGGCAGACGGAAGCGATCGGGCCGACGGAAACGGCCCAGAGGGCCCGGAACCCTCCGCCAGGCCGTGGAGACGTGACCCTGCTGTCAGAGGGACGGGTCACACGCGTGGGGCCACAGGAAGCTGTCAAACCCAATACGGTTCTGCGGAAGCTGTTTGGTCGAGGAAGCCAGGCAGGCGTTCAGGGCGACCACCAACGACGACACTCACAAATTCCTGCCCTGTGCTGAGCCAAATCATGTTTCCTGTGCTGAGCCAAATCATTTTTTTTTTAAAACACCAGTGATATTCTTACACACACACACACACACACACACACACACACACACACAGGCACTCACACACACACTTGTAAACATGCTCACAGTAAGTATAACAGACTGTTTAAATTGTGTACCTTCCTCAAGAGGATGCACATGACTCATCACACACCACTCACCATATAAACACACACACACACACACACACACACAGAGCAGTCTGTCTCGCTAATAACATCGTCATGAAGTCCAACACGTCTCCAACTAATGTTCTGAACCCAGACAAACCAACACATCATGCCCAGGAAGCTTTGCCACATACACACACATGCATGCATACACACACACACACACACACAGGCACAATATAAAGTGTACTCCCAAATGCCTCTACAGCACAGCATGTATATAAGACTGGATGAGACCAAACAGTTGGTCATTAAATTCTCCCATGAGACCACTAATTTACTACCTGGATCAAAAAAAGTGTTGGCTAATTCTGCAAAATCTGGAGATGCATCTCTTATTAATATTCATAAGGGGAGTCCAGGAATCCCTGTGTACAGAGATGATTCATCCCCATCATCCATTTTTTATGCGTGGGCGTGCGAACACATGCATGTGTGTGTGTAGCGTATGAATGTGTAGTGCAAGTGTATGTAGGGACTGAGTATGTGTGTCCATGTGTGCATGTGTGTACGTGTACAGTGTGTATAGTGTGTGTACAGTGTGTGTAGCATGTGTGTGGTGAGTATACAGTGCGTGTAGCTTGTGTAGCGTGTTTACAGTGCGTGTAGCGTGTGTAGTGTGCGTGTAGCATGCGTGTAGCATGTATACAGTGCGTGTAAGTCAGCGTGTGTCGTGTACTACGTGCGTAGCGTGTACAGTGCGTGTAGCACGTATACAGCGTGTGTAGCGTATATACAGTGCGTGTAGCGTGTTTACAGTGCGTGTAGCACGTATACAGCGTGTGTAGCGTGTATACAGTGCGTGTAGCGTGTGTACAGTGTGTGTAGCGTGTGTAGTGTGCGTGCAGCGTGTATACAGTGCGTGTAGCGTGTGCAGCGTGTATACAGTGCGTGTAGCGTGTGTAGCGTGTATACAGTGTGTGTAGCGTGTATACAGCGTGTGTAGCGTGTATATAGTGCGTGTAGCGTGTTCGTGGGAGCACTTCACAGAACACGGCCTGTGCTTCTTTTCAGCTCAAACGAGGAAAAAAACCCAAACTCAACAAAGAGATTTAAAATCACTGTCACAGCCAATCACACGCATGACCCAGCTCAAGGGGCTGGGCGGGGCAGGAGGAAGGCCTTCCTGGGGGGGGGGGGGGGGAGAGCCACCACCCCCCCCAGGGATAACCGCCATGGCCGAGCACGCTCAGTACAGCGCCAGCTCTGTGGCGTGACTCAGGGACTTGAGCATAATCTGACCTGATTCGCAGAAGCGCTGGTCCACAAGGCCGCCGAGCAAGAGGGACAAAAACAGGACTGAGAAACCTCCTGATTGTGCGGAACAAATCCTAATTCCCCGATATAGCACACAAAATAAACGCTGTGGGGTTGGCACGAGCTTCTGGCCCACTTTTCTGTGCTTCTTAAAGCCCTGCGTGCGAGTGTGTGTGTGTGTGTGTGTGTGTGTGTGTGTGTGCGCGTGTGTGTGTGTGTGTGTGTGTATGCGAGTGTGTGTGTGTGTGTGTGTGTGTGTGTACGCGTGTGTGTGTGTGTGTGTGTGTGTGTATGCGTGTGTGTCGAGTGTGTGTGTGTGTATGCGTGTGTGTGTGTGTGTGTGTACGCGTGTGTGTGTGTGTGTGTAAGAGAAAAACACCACATTGTCATATGTCCCTGTTTCCGCAGGGTTTGCTCTGAGCATGTGGCCAAATGACATGGAATTAATAACTTTAATACGCCGTTCACTTCCTGCCGGCAAGCAGAGATTAACCAATCAGAGACGTTCAGAGACACATGTGACACAATGCCCAGGAAGATATCTGAAGACGCAAAATGGCCCCACCAGTGCTTGTGCTCACCTGGTTGTCTTGGAAACGGCCGGCCTATCGGGTTTGGCGGCAGCGGCGGTGGCGGGTTTGGGGGCCGTGGAGGAGGCCGGTCTAGGACCTGACGGAGCGAGGAGGAGGAGGGTGGAGGAACGAGGGAAAGCGAGAGAAGAGAAGGAGTGACAAAAGGAAAGATGAAGCAGAGAGAAGTGTGAAGGAAGAAAGTGGGGATGAGAAGAAAGAGAGAGAGAGAGAGGGACATAACGTTTAAAAGAGAAAGGATTGTCTTTTTCCTACCCACAATGCCCTGAACTGAACTCAGATCACGCACAGAAACCCAGGCTGGGTGACATTCCGCAACAAACAGTATCAAATGCAGTAACAATCAGCGCCACCAAGTGGTGGTACAGATTCCACGCGATCGTGTGGTGCGTTCCTGTCAATCATGCGGAAGCTGCGAGGCCCTGCTGCTGATTGGCTGTCTCATCAACACCCCCTTTTCCCCCAGAAGCATTTCAAGCGGGCTTTAAAGTTTGGATGTTTACTTCCGTAACAGGAATAATTAAAGAGAAAAAGACAATGAGTACCCCACATGACCCAGCCCTACGCCAAACCCACACACGTCCCCCACAGGCCCGCGTCTGCACGGGACGGCCTGTCCAAATTCAGCCACTGTCACTGCCTCATTCTGAGCAGCATTACGGGCGTCTGGACTGAGACCGAACCCTCCTGCAGGGGAAGCTAGCCGTGTGCCTGACAGAAAGGAGCCTGTGATAAGAGCGAGGAGCGCGGTTCCCCCGGGCCCCCCCCCCCCTCAGTCCCGCCGCGGACGCTCCTGCGCGGGCCGGGCCGCGTCTGACTCACCTGCCGCTCGGGGCTTCGTCTTGGCGTCGCCGCTCGGACCCACGGACGGCTTCTTATTCGCCGGCGAGACTCCCGTCTTCGCCCCATTGGTCGCCGCGGGGGAGGAGGCGGGCCTGGCGGCGGCGGCTCCTCCCGCGGGCTTCCTGTCGGCCATCTTGGTGGCGGCGGCGGCGGCGGTGCCGACCGGCCTCTTGGGCGGCGCCGCGGCGGTGGGCGTGGTCTTTTTCCTCTCCGGGGCGGCGGCGCTGGTCTTCTTCGCCATCCCGTTGGTCAGGGACTTGGGAGCGCCGTTGGCTGCGCGGCTCTGGGCGGTGCCGGGCCGGGAGCCGGGTCCGGTGGTCCCCGCGGCGGTCTTGGTGCCGGCGCCGGCTCCCGGCTTCGCTCTGGCGGGTCCCTTCGCCTTGGTCTTCAGCTCTCCGGCTTTACCGCCATTCCCCGCCTTGGCTGCAGGGGGCGCCGTCTCCTGCGGGCTGCACTGCTCCTCCTCCCCCGGCTGCGACGGGGGCGGGCCCTGCCCCGGCTCCTCCCCTGCGGGCGGTGCCTCCGTCACAGGCTCCGCCCCTGAATCCATGGGCTCCATCGTTGCCGTGGCAACCCCATCCGGCTTCATCTCCCCTCGGTGCTAGGCGACGCCGGTCTCCGACGCGGGCTCGTGCTCTGTGAGGCGGCGCTCTGCGCTGATGGGCCCGGAGTCTTCCGCCCGCTCTGCTGTCACTCAACCTGAGCTGCAGACACAGAAGAAGAAGAAGAAGAACCAGGTCACGTCAGCATCCGTCAGTACATTACATCTCCCTCCTCCACAGATTGCCATTATTCATTTACACAGCCACCCACGCTTTCTTACCAAAGCAATTCAGATTCAGTGCTTTGCTCAAGGCACTATAGCTGTACCCTACCCTGGGATATCGGCTCCCCAACTTCTCAGATACCAGCCCAGCGTACTACAGTACCACAGCTAACTCCCCGGCCCAAGCACAACAAGCACAACAGCCCCACTGAGGAGGAACAGCCCTGTTAGCGCTGGGCACTGCACACAGTCACACACTCAACACAATACAGGAAGCGTTACAGTGCTAGAGGCCCACAATGCACCATGGGAATTGGGAACTTAAAGAACAGGAAGTGACAATGTTTTAGGGAGGGTGTTCTACTGTTATATAAGGAAGTGAAATGGGTGGGCTCCTAAGCGGGGGGGAAGGGGGACACGTGCATCCGACACATCTGCAGACGGGAGGTACACGTGTGGGGGGGGGGGGGGACAGCTACAGGGTTTGTTTGGGACTGAGAAAGGAAGAGAAACTGCTGTCCAAACACTATGCAAAAAAACCCACAGGGAACACTAGCTGCATTCTCTACATATGGTGTGACACACAGCGATTATGTAATATACCGATCAACAAACACACAGACCAGAGCAGCTAAACCATCACTGCCAACTGGCCTGAGATCAGTCAGTATGCATCACATCCAGCTAAACCCTGGACTCAGTGGCCAGGTTTATTTACCTGAGCCTGGTGAACGCGGAGCGGTTTAGAGAGACAGATCCGCACTTTCAGGATTCAGCCCATATTATCCACACAGTCCCGTGGACTCTGTGAAGGCGGGTCTCAGAGGATCAAACAGACCGGGACAGCAGGGAGCGGGCGAGCGAGCGGCAAGCGGAGGTGTGCGAAATACGTCACACGCCAAGTTACAAGCCACCCTCTTGAGAATCTGACCGGCGTCTGAGCAGGCAAGCCACTGGCCTGCCCATCGCCACCAAACTAACGCCTTCATGGTGTCACGTATGTGTTTTTTAGAATGCTCTTAGGTGAACATTCTGATGCCGGTGATGTCACAATCACTGCTGCACACTGAAGGCAGCGGAGTTCTAGAACACTGACTTAGAATGTTGGGGGGGAAAAACCACACACAGCCCAGAGGGAGCTCGGAGCTCGGTGCAGTTTGGGCGTGTCACGGAGACCCCGCCTGGCACGGCACGGGGCGCTGACCACCAAACGACGGCGGACAGACAGGCCAATGGGAGAAGAGGCTCGGCTGGGGGGTCCTATAAAAACGCTCCGTCTGTTACCGGGCCGACAGCCTCCCGCTGTCCTGAGGGGCACATTTTCACCCGTCTGATATCACAGCCTTCCGGCGTGCCACGATTTTTACAGATATAAATCAGTCAATGCCATTTCGGATTTTTGAGCTAGTTAACGTTCATACGGTTTTACCATCTTCAAAAAACGAGTTCAAGTAATCTTGTGCCTACTTCGTTGAGCGAATGCTGATAGGTGCATTTTCAGGTGACATGACATTCATCTCATCTTGAAGTTGCTCTAAACATGACTAACATTTTTGGCATTTCTGTTTCTGGATGCCTCAGCGGGAGAACTTCCTGGCTAAAGCTCAGCAGCGTGCAGATACCTGACCTGACCTGTGTCAGGTTTGGGCTCAATTCCATTTGAATTCACTGAATTCAGGAAAAGGATGGAAATGAACTTCATAAACTGAAAAGGCAAACGGACTCCAGCTCTAGAGGTTTATAAACCCTGCTGGAGTTTCACTGCAGGTCGTTTCACAGCCTTCATACACCCTGTGGCCCATCTGCTCACACAGAAAACCTTCTTCCCAACTACATTACCCACAATGCCTGGCCCTGCCCTCTGTCTCCTGACTCCAGACACTAATATGGGCAATAGGAGTTAGGAGACACATTGGCAGGGCAAGGGAACGTAGGTAACGGAGTTGACTGCTGGCCGCCATTACCTACATGTCCTCGGCCCCTCATCTCCGTTACTCCTCAGTTTCTTTTCCCCCAATAACATCACTCCTCCCCTCCCTTGTTTTATCCACTCCAGTCGATGTTCGCACACTTCTCTCTGCCCCCCGCCTTTCCCCCCTCCGCCTCCTCCGTCCATCCCAAGATCTGCTTCCTGTCAGAGGCAGATGGCTGAAGCAGCTGAAGAGAGGGAGTGGGAGAGGGGAGAGAGAGAGGGAGAAAGAGAGGAAGAGGGGGGGACAGATAGGCAGAGGTTGAGAGGGAGGGAGAGAGAGGAAGAAAAAAAGAAAGGGGGAGAGAAAGAGAGAGAGGCAGAGGTTGAGAGAGGGAGGAGAAAGGGAGAAAGAAAGAGGGGGAGAGAGAGAGTGGCAGAGGTTGAGAGAGGAGAGAGAGAGAGAGAGAGAGGGAGAGAGAGGAAAGACAGAAAAAGAGAGAGAGATCCATACTGCTGTCGGAGCAGAGAGCTGGAGGCTGTTCTACTTCACAGCACATGGGGGGGGGGATTGGACCCTTCTCCTCAGCTTTTTAACCCCCCCCCACCCCCACACAGCGAACTCTCGGCCAGGCCTTGGCCCCCAACGCGCCCCCTCTCTGCTCTATCTGCCAGGTTATCTGGGCAAAACCCACGGAGGGAGAGAAACGCCATCTGTGCCACTGCCTTGAGGAGGGAAAAACAAAATGGCGGAGAAGAGAAGCCCCCCACCTTTTTTTTGTTTGACATCTCAACCAACGACCCACACGTCCCCTCTGGGCGAGAGGCACTCCTCCAGGCGGTCCCAACAGGGGACGCGGTGTTTCGGTTACACCCCCCTCCCCCCTCCACAGCCTTCTTCCCCCCCCCCCTCCTCAAAGCCAAACAGCTCAGCTAACCCCCTCCAGCTACCGACTGCTGACGCAGCAGGAAAGGAAAGGAGAAAAGAAAGACAGAAAGAAAGAAAGGGAGGGAAAAAAAGGACATCCCTACAGGCTTTTATTATACATATATGATTTACGGACTCGTTTTAAATTCGGCTTTTTGGATCCAGGTCTACCCCCCTGGGACCGCTGGGACCGCTCCGGCCCTCCCAGGTGCGGCACTGAGGGGTGAGAGCGCCCGGGCGAAAGGCCAGGACGGGGTCTCCGCTGCTCCCCCTTTTAGGAGCGTGTGTGCCAACTGGAAAAATCAATTTAGAAGCTCATCAACTAACTGGGACGCGTTGGTGTGGCTCCTAAACTTTTCAGCCACTTCATTTTAAAAATGTTAGCGCTGAGCCCTGCAGGAGGTGGGAGAGGAGCTAATGTGGCTATCGCGGCTAACACCCCAGTCTGCCGGATTACCCCCCTGGCCGCCCGCCCAATCTGCCGCGCACCACATCCGCCAGCTCACCGGCCCGGCTGCCATAGGGGTGTCATAACACCCCTAATCCCGCCACCCCCTAATCCCGCCCCCTAATACCGCCATAAACCCAGAACGCTGAGGTAATGCAGTAAGCTATGCGCCGCGTGGGTGTTGAAAGGGAACAGCCTTACCCTCATACTCCTCATCATGACAACACACTCAATCTTGCAGTGGATTAACGGGTTAGCCAGGCGCTGGTCCCCCCATTTCCCACAGTCAGTCCCTAATAACCGGTCTGGCCAAAAACCACAAAGAACAGCAACAATGGACCACTTTCTACAGCATGCAGGTGCAATACGAGCACACCACACACACCTCACCTGGCCCTGCCCTGCACCGCCCGGCACCACCCAGCCCCACCCTAGTACACCACACACACCGCACCTGCAATACGAGCACACCACACACACCTCACCTGGCCCTGCCCTGCACCACCCAGCCCCACCCTAGTACACCACACACCCTCACCTGCAATACGGTCCCACACACACCTCACCTGCCCGCCCCGCCCAGCCCTGCCCTGCACCACCGTGCCCCACCCTAGTACACCACACACACCTCACCTGGCCCTGCCCTAGTACACCACACACACCTCACCTGCCTGCCCCGCCCTGCCCTGCACCACCGTGCCCCACCCTAGTACACCACACACACCTCACCAGGCCCTGCACCACCCTGCCCCGCCCTGCCCTGCACCACCCTGCCCCAAGCTAGCCAGCCTGGCTAAAAATGCTTTGCCCTCTACTCAGGTACTCGGGTATCCAGGCTGTATCATGTCAGACGGACCTTAATGGAGGGAAAGATACAAACTGATTAATCATTTTTTTAAAACCGCCCGACCAAACAGGACACAGAGGCACAGGACTGGTCTCGCTACAGCAGACAGACCCGCCTAGCGGCTGCCCAGCGGGCGTGGTCCTCAGGCGCCGGCGGGACGCTAACACACCCGGCTAGCCACCCGCCGCGGCGCTCTCTCCGTAAACAAACACAGCGCGTGTCCGCGGCTCGCGCCTGCCTGGCGGGACGCCACCTCGCTGCCCGGCGGGATGCCCGCTCGCTGGGGGACTCTGGCCCGTCTGAGCGCCGGACGCGGTCACGCGCTACTCCGCTAACAGGCTAACCAGCACCTTCAAACGCCACCTGCTCTCACAGAGTCCCCCTAACAACAAACACACTGCAGACCCAACATACGAGACGCTGACGCGCAGAAGCCATCGGGGATCGGGGGGACGGGGGGGGGACACTGGGGATCTGTGTGGGGGAATACGCTGGGGATCTGTGAGAGGGAACAGGTTGGGGATCTGTGTGGGGGAACAGGTTGGGGATCGTGTGGGAGGGACAGGTTGGGGATCTGTGGGGAGGGGACAGGTTGGGGATCTGTGTGGGGAGAGGTTGGGATCAGTGTGTGGGGACAGGTTGGGGATCAGTGTGAGGGGGAACAGGTTGGGGATCTGTGGGGGGGGGGAACAGGTTGGGGATCTGTGTGGGGGGGAACAGGTTGGGGATCTGTGTGAGGGGAACAGGTTGGGGATCTGTGTGGGGGGAACAGGTTGGGGATCTGTGTGGGGGGAACAGGTTGGGGATCTGTGGGGGCACGCAGAGTTCTGTTCTGCTTTCCCCGACGCCGCTCAGTTTCATCGCACCGCCCCGCACATCGCCCACCTCCACCCCGCCCACGCAGAAACTCGCTGGCACTACTGCTACCTCCACACTGAAGCTCCGCCCCCCCTTCCCAACCCCAAACCCCAAACCCAACCCTGACCCCAACCCCGACCCCCAAACCTGACCCCAACCCCGACCCTTCTTGGTAACTGGGATTCTGGGACGGAAACACAGACAGGCAGTGTTCCAAACGCAACCTGCCCCCGGGGAGCAGGAAGTGGCCGCGTGACGCCACGTTAAGAGCTTGTGACCCCCCCAGCCCCCCCATCCCCTCGACCCCCTCGTACACTAACACACTGCGGTGCTCAGAGAGGAGCTTCTCCTGCGTTAATGCGCCACCGTGACGGTGCCTGGGGGGGGGTCTGTCCTCCCCACAGGACAGAGCCGTGACAAAGCCCTGCCTGTGGCTTCCTCTGGCCCGACTCCGCCCGCGGCCTGGGCGCGTATCACAGCAGCCATTCACAAGGGGGGAGCAAAGGGGGTGGATACAGACAAGGGCACGGGGTGCCGGGGTGTCCCTGTCTGTTGGGGTAAGGGTGGGGATTTCGGTTATGTGCACACTTCTTGCAAACGTCCCACCCTTGCTCATGGGGGATTGGGGGGGGGGGGTGCAGCCTTAGGCAAAAGGGGCTCAATAGCGTTTGAATTCAGCCCCTCAAACACCCCCACACACACCCCCTCCTCGCACTGAATTCAAACTCATTTCCTGAACTGCACTGCAATAGATTACATTACTGCCACTAGGCAGATACTCTTATCCAGAGCAACTTAGACAACTTATTTTTTCTTTTACACAGTATCTATTTATACAGCTGTACGTATACAGAAGAAATGCAAGTCATGGGACCTGGGAACCGAACCTGCAACCTTCAGGTTACAAGCCCAGTTCCTTACCCATTACACTACACTGCCCCCCACCCAACAGCCCTGAGCAGCACTTCATTTTCATTCCAGAAAACAAATGACTTTATTAAGCTATAATTAAAAAAAAGATATTTTAAAAAAAAACAAGGTGTCTGGACAGCCTGAGTGGCCTCAATCACACACTCTGAGAGGATGGGGGGGGGGGGAGAAAGAGAAAGCGAGAAAGAGAGAGAGAGAAAGAGAGACATAAGCAGGGTGTAAAGGTCCCCTATCATTGGATTTAGGATGGGGGTGTTGAGGAGGTGTGGCAGGGAATGTCAGCTATGTTCACAATGTCCCAATAGCGTCACAAACTGGCCGGGGAGGGGGGTGGGGGGGTGGCAGGAGGGCGCTGTCTGAGCAAAAGGCTGTTTTCTGGAGCGTCAACACCGAGTAAGACGAGTATGAGGAAGCACTCGGAATACTGACCCAGATCAGATTCATCATCACTTCAAAATAAATAATAACAAAATAAAAACGATCAAATTAAATCCTTTAATTAAGATTTTAGTACAAAAACCTCCTGCTTGATGTTTGAGCACAAATCTAATTTCCCCAGAGCATTTAAGCCGCTAACTGTGTGCTGAGCAGAAGCTGCAGTCAGGTCAGAAGATGGCGCATCGTTGGCCGGGACGGTCTGACTGATCAAACGCAGAAGGGTGATCCGCTCACTGCAGCAGCGCTGGAAAACACGGAGTTCAGAGAGGCGTTCCGAATATCTGCAAACGTCCCGGCCTGATCAAGATTTCTCGGTCAGAGCGCCGTCGTCTGTTACCGTCGGTTTCGCCGTAACCCAGGCTAACCGCCCGTCGCGAGTGATAGTCACTGGTCAGGCGCGAAGCAGCTGTTCGTCGGTGATTTCGCGCGGTGACAGGACAACGCGACGCGGTGAATTCGCTCTGACGGCGCGCCGCGCCGTTTACCGTCAGAGATTTCCCCGTGTCAACCGTCGCGCTGCGTCGACCGTCGGGATATTCGCCGTGTCAGACGCGCCGGTACGTCCTGTTTACCCGTCTGTGATATTCGCGCGTGACAGACGCGCCGGTACGTCCTGTTTACCCGTCGGTGATATTTACGGTCCACCGCGCGGGGGGCGCTGCAGGCGACAGACGAGAGGGAACTGGACCGGGGGCGGAGCGGGGTCTTTGGGCCGCACCCCGTCCTGCCCCCGCTCCTAACGGACCCGCTAACGTCCCGTTACTGCTGAACGTGGGTGAAGGCGCTCGCTCTGCTCCTCGCTTTAACTTCCAGCTTTTAACCGTGTAGAAACCCCACCTACTCTTCCCCCTGTGTTCGGCAGGACCGCAACAGCCCTATAAACGCAAATGTCTGTGACTGACTGAGTGAGTGATGAAGTTACACCATTGGTCGGCCGGTTCGGTCCAGCCATATACTCGGTTTTGACCTGGTCTTGTTTTCAGTTTTAACACACAGTCCATTTATAAACGCTGGACATTTACTCATAATAGAGAACAGCTATAGTGCCGCCCCTGGGAGCTGAACACATGACCTTTGGGGTCACGTGACCAAAGACCGAACCGTTATACCACACCGCCACCACTTACGCACTCACTCCATCAGTCTGGACGATGAACCAATCACAGGGCGGCCTCAGGAGCTGAGTGTGTCCATGAGAGCGCTATCCAACCCAGCTAACATAAAACGTTCTGGCAATGCTCCTGGAATGTTCCGTCAACGCCATAACATCGCCATGACGTGGCAGCAACTTTGTGAGAAGGTTTTATTGCCAAGCCGGGAAGGAGAGCTCAGTTTTAAGGCAGCCATGTTCATTCCTGGTCCCGGACAGCCAGAGAGGCTGGTTTCTTTTTTTTTTTGTTTCCGCCTTAAAATCAACAACCGATTCAGTCCCAAGAAACCAGAAAACTGAAACCCGGGTCAGCTGACCAGCCGCTGTGCTGCTCGAGCGCCGAGGAGCAGCCAGAGCCAGCAGACCCCGCTGCTCTGCAGGACCCGGGTTTGAGGTCTAAAGTCAGGACCACTGGTTTAAGGTCTAAAATGTAAAAAAAAAAAAGTTAACAAGACGTTTTTCAGGTGGTTCAAAACTCTGTTCTCACACTGTAACCAGTTTCTCTCAATCCATCAGAATGCCACAGTTTTGGATTTTGACTGTACAGGGTTAACATGCTAGAAAAGAAAGAAAAAAACACACACACACACAAACTGACAGAACATCTGGTACATTTGAGCTCTTCGTACAAACTGCAGCCGAGAATTTCCCCACTAAATCAAGGCTCTCACAGCGACTCGAGGCCCAGAGGAAACCCAAGACTACGGCAGACATTTTGTTACTTTTAAAATCAAAGTTTTAAAGGAACACATAACCGGATTCTCTCTCTAGTAGTAACACTGCCCACTCAATGCAAGTGTCTGGCAGGTTTGCCTTTCAGACAGTGTTCAAAAAACTGCTCTTCTCAAAACAGTCATAGCAACATAAACAAATAAAAAGTATAAATATACTGCATGTAACAATGATTACCATCTTCATCAGCATGGCCTGCATACAAGCATCTCTTTGTATATGAACAGCCTGTACATCGAGTAATATCCCTAATATTTATAAATAACATGGCTAATATTTTCTTATCATATATAGAAGTTGTCCTTTTTTTAAGTTCCCATGATTGTAATTATGTATTGTGAATGTGATGGCGCTGTTGTGGTAAGTGGGTCAGAGGCAGTGTGGTGAGGGAGGTATGTGCCCCCCCCCCCAGCCCTATTGTCAGGTCCTCATTATGCAGTCCTGCAGTCTGTGATGAGGTCCGGCCTCCCAGAGTGCCTGTTTATAAAGCAGGGCTCAGCGGGATTGTTTATGGTGCCCTGCCTGCCTGGGGGGGGGGGGGGGCTTTGTGGGGGGTGGGGGGGTGTGCAGACCAAGCGCATGACACCAGCCCGAGTCCAGCTGGACAGGGTGTTGTGCATCACCCCTCCGCCCCCCCACGGATTTCCTAAATCGGAAATCAGGAGCTTACCGCATTCCTCAACACTCCCGCCAGCACAAGGGTAGGACAGCGCCCCATTGCCCCCCCCTCACCCCACCCCCACCAACCCTAAAAATAAATAAATAATCAATAAACAAAAAAGGGAACCTCCTCTTGACAAATTCTCAATGACATTCCACTGCGGGTGGGGGGGGGGGGGGTGTGGGGGGGGTGCAGACTGGCGCTCTCTCTCCCTGACTCGGTGACCCCCAACAGTAACAAAAACAAGGCCGCAGCAGGGGTGGGCAAATCCCACAGAAGCAGCAGGACACGTAGCTGACAGGCTAACGGAGGCTACAATGCTAACCTCAGCTGACAAGAGAATATGGAGGGCGTTTCAATCACCTGTACAAGTGAGACAGAATCAGCCATGAGCAGGAAGAGCACGCGAGTCCAGCTACCTGAGATCTCCAGGAGCAGGGTGGGGCAGCACAGTCCCCAGGGGATGCCAGCACAAACAAAACACTCATCACTTTTAAAATTCCCATTAGAGGCAGCACACAGAGGAACAGGACGTTCCTCTGCTGGTGGAGCTTATTCCTGGGGAGTGGAGTAGGGGGGTCGTCGATCACATCAAGCATAAGACATAAAACATGATGACGAGAACAGGCCATTCAGCTCAACAGTCCTCGCCATGCTCCTGCCACAAATGTAAAGATTCTCCTGCATTTTGGCATGGGCCACGTACAGGGCGTGGTTTACCAGGACAGTTAGAAAACCACGACGCAGAAGCTGAGCTTCGCCGGGGCGGGGGGGCGGGGGGGGCGGGCGGGGGGTCGGGTCGTCCTGCTAACGCAGACGGCAGGTTTTTACCGCTTTCAGGGAGCGACAGCGCCCACTGTGGCCAGTCGAGGAACTGCAGTTGGAAAAACGAAATGCGCTATGGGGAGAGCATGTGGTCGCCTTCACCCTCACGCCCCCCCACCCCCCCCCTTAGGAGGTACGGAGGAGCAGGGCCGACGGATGCTGACGGCCGGTGAGAAGGGATATCGGCTTACAGCTTCGAAGGATAGAGCGCATCGCTGTGGCGACGGGGGACGACAGTATATAATCTGGGATTAAATCTGGAGGAGAAAAATAGTTACCTAACATTCTTTATTGCTCACTTAGCCAATCATAAGCAAGGACCAGCCACACTGACCTTGGCCCCGACAACTGATGGGTGTCTTATGACCGTGCGGAGCAACCATAGCAGTACCTGCTAACAAAGCAAACGCCTGTCAAAAGTCCCTAAACACACCCCCCCATGCACGCTAGTGCTCTCCTGCAGCCAGTGACCCCGCCACCATTATACCCACAGAATGTTCTAGACTGGCCTCTCTCCACCAAAACCCCACCCCCTCAGCCACCATGCCCCGCCCCCAGGCACCATGCCCCACCCCTCCCTCCCTCCCTCCCTCCCTCATTATACCCACAGAATGTTCTAGGCTGGCCTCTCCCACCTGACTCCGCCCCCGGGCACCATGCCCGCCCCCCCACCGCGGCGGCCCTGGGGGAGGCACGGGCCCACAGGGACAGAGGGATTAACCCGTGACAGGCCTGATTAACCCAGGACAAAGACTGATGCTAATCCCTCATCATCCCGTTCGCTGGGGGGGGGGGGGGCAGAAACGGTGCCGACGCACAGGAGCGAGCCGCGCCCCACCCGTCCCTCGCCACCCGCCGGCCCCTCCGGCGACACCGCGCCCGGCTGACCCGCCCGCGCGCTCACACGGCGCTAACTGGGTTACCGGGTCACCGGGGCGGGGGAACCTGATCTCCCCAACGGGCCTGGGAGAGCGAGCGCGTGCAGTACACTCTACAGCTCGCACGCCCACCTCCAACTGCACTGTGTGACAGTGCCAGGACAGCGCCATACACACACACACAAGCGCCCACACAAATACATACATACACACACACGAGCCCACACAAATACATACATACACACACACGAGCCCACACAAATACATACATACACACACACGCGCACACACACACACACACACACACACACACACACACACAAAAGGCCTTCCGTGACAACCACCGTACTACGGCCAACGCACGCAATGCCAAAAAAATTAAAAGACTAATCATAAAAATAAATAAAGCTCACAGAGGTCGGATCACCAGCACAGCGCAACCATGACGATGACAACAATCTCCGCCCCCAAACCAGTGCCAGAGCCTGCCAGCTGGCAACGAGACGCCATAGCAACCGCCAGCGCCACCGCCGAGCTCACGACCAATCAGCAGGGGAGAGACGGGCGACGAGAGAACCCCACGGCCGCCTGGAAGGGGAGCGTGAAATGGGAACCCTTTGATGTTTATTATTTATTTGTATATTTTACACCACGGCAATTTTCATCGCTCCCTGGCAGAGCGAACTGCGCAGCGGGTGAATCACTCCGTTCTGGCGGCCAAAACGAAAGCGGGGTGCTCTTAACGCAAGGACGGAGGCACAGCAAATGGGATTTGAACCCGTGAACTCCCTTTCTGCAGATCGACCCCGAGGCGAGAAACTAACTCCATCAGTTCCAACCCAGCCCAATCGCTGAACCTGCGCCTGTGAGCCTAGCCGGACGCCGCAGGACCAGCATGCACCACAGCGCAGGAGCAGCCATCGCAGTACACCCTCACAGACCAAAATTAGGACATCTTTCGTCACTTTTTATGCACTTTTGTTAGACCTGCCACCATACAGAAAGATGTCTTGCGGGCGAATAATAATTCGGATTCCATTTATTCTGAAGAGAATGTGTGAGTGCTCTACCTTTCCTGACTGCATACTTTCATCCTGCGTAGCACACTCAATAGTACGCACTCAAAGCCCAGAGAACGGGCGGGTGAAAGGGAACCAAAACATCACCGCGATCACCGCAGGCCCCTGCCGATGCCGCCAAACTGCGCTCCTGAAGACCGGCACCGACAAAAAATAGCGAGGCGACCGAAGCTGCCGCGGGGGAACCTCCAAGCGACCCGTTCCGCCGGGCCGCCCCCATCTCAGGCGGGACAGTCACAGGACGCGGCGACGGCCAGATGACAAGGAGGGGATGCAAATTTCGGACTCGCCAGCAACCAGGAAACAGACACAAAACCGGAGAGTACACCGGCCAAAAATGCACTCAGGGAGCGGGGGGCGGGGGTGGGGGGTATCATGGACTTTGGCTGAACCTGAGTCATACATTCAGCCCCCACCCCCCATTTTTTTAAAGGTTAGAAAGGCACTATTCCTACCCTTTGCCATTTTGGAATCCACTGCGTTCAGGGTTTCGATTGAGGTGCAAGCGGCTGATCTTGGCCATAAAAGCCGAAAACTGCCCACTGAGCCCAGCGGTACCACCGCTTCACTTTTTACACATTTTCTTACATTGATCAGTTAATGCAGTTAAATGGCCAGATGCTCCACCCACCTGCTGTTCCAGGCCTAACCCAGTCCACTGTTCCAGGTCTAACCCAGTCCAGCCCCAGATACCCCACCCATGCCTGCTCCAGGTCTAACCCAGTCCAGTCCCAGATACCCCACCCACCTGCTCCCCAACCCAGCGCCTGATCAGAGAAGAATAAAGAACCCAGCGGCAGTCCAGGCCTCCAGGGTCAGACTGAGTATTCCAGCTGGAGGCTGAGAAATCTGCCTGCATGTAGCCACTGGGCTCTGGAGAAGAACTGGGTCACTTCTGCTTCCAGTTTCAAGACTCAACACTGTGTGTGTGTGTGTCTGTGTCTGTGTGCGTGCATGTGTGTGCGTACATAACAGATGTACACTTCAACATAATATGCATTTCATATTTATTGGGAGACTTTAGAAAAAAAGAACAACCGTAAAAATGGCTTGACGTGACCGTAGCTACTACCCAGAATGCCTCATTTCTCTGAATACCTGTCGTCAGGAAGAGAGAGACAGAGAGAGAGAGAGGCTCTCAGGTTCTCTTCCCTCATGCATTATGAAACTCCATTCGGGCCAATTATCAAACGCACGGCACTCGCGAATTAGCCTTCCGGAAACTCTGACAGCAAGCAGCAATCAGAGAAGGACATCATCAATAATCCATAATCCATAACCACTTTACCTCCTCGAGTGCCCTCGAGCCGGAGGGGGGGGGGGGTGCAGCTTAATACATCCTGCACAGACACCCCCCCGGAGTGAACAGAGACGCTCTGCCATGTCATCATGCTTCAGGGGACAATTGCACAAGCAATTTTTTACCAATTACCGATTCGAAGAACCAACACACAAACTCACAAACAAACTCTCACACACGCACTCGCATATGTGGTATGCGGACGTGATCCCGGTTAGAGATTCTGATCTCGAGCAGCACTTCCCAAGCCTGGTCCTGGGTGGCCCCGCTTTTACTCCTGTTCCTTACAGCTGATCCCATAACTAGTTCCAGCAAATAAGAACAAGCAATTAGGCGCTTCCCTGATGTTGATCTGCTCAGAAAGCAGACCTGGTTTATCATATTACCTTCAGCCTTTGTTTAAGCCCACAGGCAGATGTTAGGTTTCAGATGGCCACATTTAGAGAATTTAGCACTCCAGTATGATTTCCCAGCTGTCAGACAATCAACCAATCTAATAATTGGTTTAAAAAGCCTAGTTTAGACTACTACCGGCTGCTCATTCGACTGGAAAAGCGTGATTTACAGTGAATTTAGCTACGTGTACCTTTAATTCTTCCAGCTGAGAGAAAAACCTCCATACACAGGAGTTCCCCGATACTGAATACGAGGAATACCGCTTCAAGCACACGGCAACACCACAACAGCCAATCAGGGGTCAGATCATGAACCTTCCAGTCTGGAGGCCAGCTCCAATCCTTTCCAAGGGGCTGTGCAATGAAGATGCATTACAGACCCAGCCCACGTGCACCCTGAAGACACGCTGCCTCGCCATCGGATGCTGTCTGGGCTGGAAAGGGGGAACAATGGGCACGCCTAGCTCGCGCTATATTTTTCTCCGGCGGCTGCGTCGTCAAGTGTGCCCCCTGCACGTGCAAACCGGGGACCGCGTAAACAAGGCGACACAATGAATTTAGACAGAAGACAGTAATATACTGACAACTGAGCGAGGACTGGGAATCCGCCTCCAGACTAGACTACAGCGCTAGACTAGGGGAGGCGAGGCGAGGCACGGGGCAGACAGATCTTTAAACAAACGCCATCGGGGATTTTACTTATGCCTTTTTAGAATCCGTTTAACAATTAAGGCAATAGCAGCATGGGCTTTCGAAGTTATAAAAAGATTCATACCAGGAACTTACAAGTACTTAAATAATTTGATGATAAAGAAGAAAACACGTTAGGGAAATGCCTCGTAAGCTTGTCTACCGCGCTCCTCTTAACCACAAGCGAAGTGTAGCGATAAATGTCCATAAGGGTAGTACATTATATTGATTTCCCGTGGGTCTCGGTAAGTGGCACGTAAGAAAAAATGCGCATGCGGCAGTTTCAGTATCATAACTTGGGCTACTTAACTGAACCCAGACTGACATGTCGGGACTGCATTTTGTACGTCCACCATAGCCACCTAGTCATTCTAAATGTCGTCTCTGTTCTTCGCTTGACTGTAACAACTCATAGTTGGGAATGCAACAAATCATGTTTAACGGAAAAGGCTGGCGAAGGTTTTGTAGCTACTAGGCTAATGTTACCCGCCCCCGACTATCCCGAAAAACGATCGCATGTAATCGCTATGGGGTGGGGATTGGGGGTGCGATTTAATTTTGAGACACATCAATAACTCCTGACAGATGATCTCAAAATATCGACCCCTCTTTCATTACCTCCATACCCGTTCTAATTGCTATCCGATCCACACGGCTCATTGTTATCACAGTATGGGGGCCAGGCTAAAACAGCGGGCGCTTCAGATTAGCTGCAAATCCAACTGCACGCATTAGCTTTGTTCAACACTACACGCAAATATAGCCTGTACTGGAGGTTGTCTTGAGTTTCAACCATAGAACCAGCACCACAGCACCAGTCTTGAGTACCAGCTATATACATCAACCCCTTCATCCGGTCGGGTAGGCCCGTCCCGTGAAGCTGACTGCTTAGTCGTTTTAAACGCATGGACTCGTTCCAGCGGTTTTGCCGAAAGAAATATTTAAACTTGTCAAAAAAATCGATAAGTGTCATGAACAAAGCCAATTCAAGGCACACTGAACGGTTTTTTTTTTAATCGCTAAAGTAACCATTTAGCCACCAGGCAAGCAGCTCACTCGAGCCGAACTGCACAATGCAGTCCACCCGTTCTCCCAAGAACAATGAGATTCGCCCAAGCGCTGAAGAGCACGATGGAAATGGGAAAAAGTTTTCAGGAGATCGAGCTATGAGGACAATCACAATTAAAACAGCGCAGTTTAAATACCAATCTGTGAAAACTGCTCGATGATGTGGTCGGGGACAACATAGGAAACTGAAAGCAAGAGAAATATCTGCGCATCCAAAAAAAAAAAAAAAAACTCCATTAACTTGATCAGCTGCAGCCACCGCCCATCACACCCTCATTTCTACAGATGAACAAATAAAAATGTACAATAATAGTGATAAAAATGTGCCAACTTTCTCCCTCTCCAAAACAAACAACAAAAAAATAAATCTAAACAGCTCTCAACCTGTAGCTGCCCAATTGGATACCTAACTTCGTATTTAGCTGGACTATCTGTCTACATAATACCCCGCCTACTTTTTTTCGATCATGCCACAATCTAATTCCTCACCAACTTATAAAACTAGCTAACTAGCTCGATATTAAATGCGCAGCACGTTCATTTTTTCACTCCCACTCCCCGGCGGATATACAAAGAGTGCTTTGCATTTCAATGTTGAGACTTATTAGCATGACACGGCTTCTATGGCTAGTATGTAGGCATTTCTGTGCTTTTTTGGTGAGCAAACATATTGCTCGTGTAGCTGTAAGCAATACATATTTTAAAGAAATTGGCGACGTCGTTGGATTGATGTCAACGCAACTTGGATATCAGTCCTGCCACAGAACTGTATGCTGTTCCCTTATTAATGAAAGAAAATCCGAAAGCCGTTTTGAACATTTAGCCAGCTGGCTAACTAGCTGGATTACAGAGCTAGCATTAGCTTATTCAAACTGTCCAGCCCAGCACCGACCGTCAATGAGCTATACAGCTAGCCATGTATTACAAGACAAAGGGGGAAATTACTGGCGGAAAGGGGGCTTGTATTTAATAAAATATTAGCTACCACTTAGTTTTTCTCCGATTAAATGGCCACCAGTTGGGTAACACAGTTACGTGCCTATTAAACCTGCGTCTTCCCTGTTCCTTCTCGACCCTCGGTGTAAGGAGGATGGTTAGATATGCATCTGTGAAACACCGGCAAAGGAACGGACTGCAGCGCCGGACTAGCAGACGCTGGCTATGCCTGGACAACTACAGCGATATCACGGTACCATTAATTGCAAGGAACAAAATTACTCACAAGCACTTTGTGTCCCGACCACGCACATAGGGCGACGATCTGTAGTCAATGCACACCGTCCTACACGGATGGATGGTCGCAGAAGGATTATCACGGCAAGGCGCGGGGGAGAAGTTGTTAGAAAAAAAAGAAAGTGCTCGAGTTTCTCCAGCCTGCAACCAATCACAGCGTGGGATTAGATTTATTTAAATGAGGGATGATGTAATTTGGCCAAATACTCCGCCTCCCCTCCCGACAGGAGCTCCAACACCCCTTCCTCAGACCGCCCCTTCCCCTCTGCTTTCCCCGCCAATCCCCCACCTGCTTTCCCAGCAACAGACATCTGGGTTTTTGTTAAGCACGTAGCCTACGACGGCGCGGGGGTAGGGGAGCGCACAGACTCAAGACCGTAAAAAAAGAAATAGTGTGATAATGGACAAGGCTTAAAATCAATTGACTGATGTTGCCCCCAAAAAAACGAACGGAGCATCCGTTTGTTCTCCACGTCGTTCTATCTGGAGATGGAGAACTGGAGGCGTGGGTGGAATATGTATGATATGGTGTAGCCTAATCCCAAATCAAAATCTGCTACATGCATATTTGCAGCAACAAAAAAAAACTGATTATGCATCATTAATACGGTGAGATAGTTTACTTCACAGATTGTAGGCTACCGATTTTAACATTCTCCTTTGCAACAGCCTTGTTTCTTGGTCAGACGAGAGAGGGGGAAGAGCCGGGAGGAGAGGGAGGGAGGGAGAGAGAGAGTGAATGTGCCAGACGGAGGAGGGATGGGTGGAGAGCTCCACTGTATCTACTGTAAAAAGCCTCCGTTCGGCGGACAAAGAAGGCTTTAAGAGAGCTGAAAAGAAAACGGAGAGAACACAGATAAAAGAATAAAAATAAGACGACAAAGGGGGCGAGATGGGGAGGAGAGGTTGGGGGGGGCTATCGGGGGGGGGGGCTATCGGTCTTCTGGTATTTTTACGGGAATTATATACGCTTTTGTCTGTGCGGCGTCACTCACGTTGGGCTGGCTGCTGCCTGGTGCGCTGCGTGCTTGTCTGTCTGTCTGTCTGCTTGGCTACTGGCTCGGTGTTACAGCAGCTGTCTCGCTGCCAGACAGAACCAGGCCTTTATATTTTATGCAGGCGGGCACTGGGCGGACTATTTTCGCCCGTCCCAACGGCAGTATAATCGTGATGACCTCTTGCCACAGGTTTTTAATGCACTGGGTATAAACTTCTCTGTCCGCAGACATATATAGATCGCACATTACAGCAAAGTAGAGACGGTAAATTGTGACGTGACGCCGGGGTTGAAGGGCGCACTTCACGCGCACATGATAAATTTGGGCGTGGTCTACCACTTTTAGTTATTGTGCTGCTAGTGGTAGTGCTGCATGCTTCCCAATATTGTTGGGTTTTTTTTTTACCCGGCTTTTAGATGGGGTTACAGTAGACAACTTGTAACTGCATATTCTTTTCACAGCTTATAGGGAAATGAGACAAGAGAAGGCAGTGCCATAACGGTGCAGTGCGTGATGGGATACTGGATGACTTGGCTGCTGTTACTATTCTCATACAGTGGAGTCTCTTTCGGATCCACTTTAACACATTACCTTCCCTCGCTGTCCTCCCTCGAGCGAGCTGTTTTGTGACTAAATTCTGTGATGTGCAACAAGGGCACAGACGAGGAACAAACCAAAAACGGAACTGAAAGGTCCTCGAGGGATCGCTGCTCCTCTCCCCTTTCATTAATCGGAACCAAACGCCACATGGTGTGGCTGCCATATTTCGTCCTGGAATTTTGGGGGTTCCCCCCCTGGAAGCAGGGGAAGGGAACGTCGGGGAGGAAGGAATAAACCTCGGCGCTCCGAACGCACGCCAGGTCTCCAGCGCCGCTCAGTGTGGGACAGGCCTGCAGCTCTCCGGGGAGACGGCTGTGCTCTGTTCCACCACTGTGTGGAGTAGGGGTCTGTCTGCTGCATGTGCGCACGCGGACCACACATAAACACACACACGCACACGCAAATTACACGCACACACATAAACACACACACGCACTCACACAGGCACACACACACACACACAGGCACACACACTCACACATAAACACACACACACACACACTCACACATAAACACACACACGCACACTCACACAGGCACACACACACACACACTCACACATAAACACACACACGCACACACACAGGCACACACACTCACACATAAACACACATACGCACACGCAAATTACACGCACACACATAAACACACACACGCACACTCACACAGGCACACACACATAAACACACACACACACACACACTCACACATAAACACACACATGCACACGCACACATAAACACACAGGCACACATAAACACACATGCACACACATAAACACACACACGCACGCACACACACACATAAACACACACACGCACACGCAAATTACACGCACACACAAACAATGTATGGCATGCACACACAACAGGCACAAGAACACCAAAGATCCGCGTGGCTCAATGGCCATTCTCTTGGAATCCAGAGCTAAGGGTTTGATTGTTGATGCTGATTGGATCCAGGCCGTAGTCAGAGAGGGTATAAGCACTGCAGACAGGGAGAGGGGGCAGTCAAAAAGTCTGTCTTAGGTGTTTTAGTCTTGTATGAATCTTTAAAAAAAAAAAAAAAAGTTATTCTCTGAAGTGGAAAATACTAGCTTGTTTTAAGTTATTGTTCGCTTGACAAGTGAAATTTTCTTACCCCAAATCTTGAAAAGAGTCAAACTCCCACCTCATTAGCAATATGTTTTGTCTTATTTAGCAACAAAAAAAAAAAAGTAATAGAACTTAGATTTTAAGTCAAAATATAAGACTAAAATACTTGTTGACACTGACTCTTGCTTTGTTTTTTTGCAGTGTGGAGGTGCTGGTGGCCGGAGGTCTTGGCATGGTCCAACACTAAAGACAAAGAAAGGAAGCCTTGGGCTCGACGGCAGCGGTGGTGGTCGGGGCAGGAAGGGGCAGGGGGGGGGCGTGGGGGGGGGGCAGGGGGGCATTCACGGCCGCTGCCGTGCGGCTCATTGTTGATTTCCCGCGGCTCCTGAGCGCGACCAGGCCGGGGAACAGAAAGGGCGCGGCACACCGTCACGCCCAATCAGAGCCCAGCTGCCAGCTCCCTTCCTTCCACCAACTGACAACTGCCCTGTATGAGGGAATACGCACACACACGCACAGACAAATGCACACACGCACACATGCACACACACACTCGCTCACACACACACACACACATCACACAAACACACACATGCACACACATACCTCATACACATCACACACACACACACACACACACACACAGACATATCACACACATCACACACACACCACACACGCACACGTATTAATCTCTCATTGACCGATAAGGGAAACGTGTACAGGAATGTGCCAACAAATGCACCAAACCCAGCAGCACAAACACACCCCCCCCACTCCGATCCTCTCCACCCCCCCCATCGAAAAACGAGCAACACAGACTCAGCCACAGGGCCTCACACAGACAGAGCACCCTGTTCCTGCAGAACACACAGGGCACACCCCCCCCCTCCCCTCCACAACATACACACACATGCACACTGCAGCCAGGAGCCCGGTGCATTCTGGGAAGGATTATGCAATAAGACCGGTTAATGTACACACTGCTGCTCCTCCTCCAGTCTGGGAGGAGGTTTGGATGGAAAGGGGGTTGCGGGGGGGGCTGCTCCCCCACACGACATGCTATTAACGCACAGCGCCCTCCTCCCAGCACAAGTACGACGTCGCTAAGCGCCGCTGCCTCAAACAGTCGCATCCGCACAGAACTCGGCGCACGCGCGCGACGCACGCGCGGCCCATCCAGGTTCGCACACGCCTGCAGAATGCGCCGCAGCGCCCCGGCCTGCAGGATCCGCCGCACGCCCTGCGGCAGGCGAGCCGAGCCGCTTTGCATAGGCACGGCGCACGGAGGATTTAACCCTTTTTTACGGCACGCGGGAGATCACTAACACGCCATCAGAATGCTCTCAGCTGAACATTCTAAACGCTGATGTCACAGTCGCCACGTGGTGACTGAAAGCAACGGGGTTCTAGAACACTTAGAGAGAAGAAAAAAAAACACCCTTCAAAGAGTTACTAAGGTAGCTCCCAGATAAAGAGTTACTAAGGTAGCTCCCAGATAAAGAGTTACTAAGGTAGCTCTCTGATAAAGAGTTACTAAGGTAGCTCCCAGATAAAGAGTTACTAAGGTAGCTCCCAGATAAAGAGTTACTAAGGAAGCTCCCAGATAAAGAGTTACTAAGGTAGCTCCCAGATAAAGAGTTACTAAGGTAGCTCCCAGATAAAGAGTTACTAAGGAAGCTCCCAGATAAAGAGTTACTAAGGTAGCTCTCTGATAAAGAGTTACTAAGGTAGCTCTCTGATAAAGAGTTACTAAGGTAGCTCCCAGATAAAGAGTTACTAAGGTAGCTCCCAGATAAAGAGTTACTAAGGTAGCTCCCAGATAAAGAGTTACTAAGGTAGCTCTCTGATAAAGAGTTACTAAGGTAGCTCCCAGATAAAGAGTTACTAAGGTAGCTCCCAGATAAAGAGTTACTAAGGTAGCTCCCAGATAAAGAGTTACTAAGGTAGCTCCCAGATAAAGAGTTACTAAGGTAGCTCCCAGATAAAGAGTTACTAAGGTAGCTCCCAGATAAAGAGTTACTAAGGCAGCTCCCAGATGACGGGCTCCCTGTAAGTACCGCCAGGCGGTAAATAATGAATGCACGGCTGCTTTAGCGGTATTGGATCGGGGCTCTTATTGCCTTTTAGATGACGGCGAGAAGGCGGTGGTGCGCAGACTGCTGACTAGGTACCGCGTCTTCCCCCCACAACATCCTGCCGTCGGTGGGCGTGACCCTTCTGCCAGACAGTTGAACGTGGGGCGAGCTCGCCGTGTTTTTTGGGTTGGGAGCGTGTGCCTAGCGTGCTTCTCCTGGCAGTGCCCGGGGATTATGACCTTCTGCTTGACCTTCTCGCTTCTGTGGCACGCAGACCTGTGATTGTCTTTATCTTAGTGTAAAAATGCTTGAAAAAAATGTAAATATATTAGCCAGATTCATGTAATGGCCGTGTGTCCAGCCAAATTAAGGTTCATTGTTTTTTCTCTGACTGCCTGTGTGCGTGCATCCTCGTGCTATTGTTCCTCATTTTCCATTTCTAACATTGAACCTCTTCTTTTTGTTTCCCTCCCCCTCCCTCTTACTGTTACTGTGCGTCTATTTTTCTTGACGCTGCTTCGCTTGGCCGATCCTGGTTTCCATTGCTCACGTCTCCCTCCGGTGGAAACTCAGTGTCATTACAGCCCATGGAGAACACCACAGGCAACAGCAGAGGTGGTCTCACTCTCACAGCATATTGTCTGAGGTACAAAAAGTTAAATTAACTTAAATTATTATTGTTATTTAAAATCTATTTTTTAAATCCCGATTTAAAAATGTTCAATAGCATTTCCCGGCTTGTCTGAAAGCTGACTCTCCCCAGCGTGCTCCACCGGCCTGTTTCGTTTCTGCTTTTGTTCATTTTGCAGCCGCTGCCCTGGTACAGCTGGACTGCAGGCGCCCAATCCGCCAGAGGACCACTAACACACGGCGAGGCACGGACTGAAGCCCACCCTCCCTGGGGAAAGGCTACGGCTAACGGCGCGCTGCTGGGTGGGTCTGTCGGCACTGGAATGGTGTGGTTTTGATACAGGACCGATTGGGGGGGCGGGGGGGGGAATTATCCACATACTGGAAGAGTGTTTTAAAAGGACGAGACCACCAGGGGCTGCTCAAAATGGAACCTATTATATTATATTATATATTATACTGCAGTCAGAATGACATTTCTGGAGGGCCTGCTAAGCCCATGAGAGGGTTTTTAATGCATGCGTTACGGCTGGCCAGCCAGCTCAGGTGCTGAATGGTGGTTAGTCACAAAGCGAGTGAGCAGGTGAGGCTGAGATCAGAAAAGAAAAGACTCACACACTGGCTTTATGTTCCAAAAAAAAAACTGAATAATGGCATTTATTTAACCATGAGAACCGTTAATGTTTCGACCAGGTCGGTCTCGGTCAGAACACTCAGGTAAGGTCCAGGTGAGGCTGAGGATCCAGCAGCTCAGCGCACAGCCCCGCCCTAACGACACCGGCGGCTTTAAGCCGACGCCCACAGCATGACAGCAACATGGCCGCCTGCACACAGAGAATAACACAGAGACAGCAACATGGCCGCCTGCACACAGAGAATAACACAGAGACAGCAACATGGCCGCCTGCACACAGAGAATAACACAGAGACAGAAAAACGGACTGGCAGATAACACAAGTGTGATCGCTTTTATTAGACCGGAATCTGTACATCAGCAGGGCAAGGGAGAAACACACACGACCGCACGGAGGTGTTGAGCTGAGCGGAGGTGTCAGTCCTGCCCTGTACACACACAGGACACTGAACCCTGTAAAATCTTTTAACAAAGAATGGCTGAAAACGTAACTTCACTGCAAGTTAAACCTTATCAAAACTAAAAAAAAAATAAAGGCCCTAACTGCCCTCCTGTTCGCCCCTCAGGGCCGTACAGCTGGGGCTGGGGAGGTAATCTCCGCTGGGGGGCGTGTCCCGTGTGGGGAGGGAGTGTTTGGACTCGCACGTCCGCCGCATCCTGCAGTGGAAACTGGGATAATCCCCCATAATCCTCTGGGCTCGGACACAGATCCAGCTTATCAGTCGGGTGACCAATGAATCACCAGCAATTCGCTTTGGCCACGCCCACACCCAGCAACCTGACATTCTTGTCATGTGGACTCCACAGGCGATACACAGCACTTTGTTCAAAGTGTAATTTTGCATTATTGCCATTTTTACTGAACTCCTCTCCATCCAATAGCCCCTTGCAGCTCCAGATTTAAAAAGACCAAGCAATGTAACAAATGTAAAAATGAGGTAAACCTATAAAACAAACCCACATGCACACACATGCACACACATGCATGCATGCACGCACACACACATGTGTATATGTTTGCAGGTTTGATTCCCAGGCAGGGCGATAGGACGTCAGTAAGGAGCTTTCCCTGGTGTACTGTATGTGCGCGGCAAACTAAAGTAAGGCTGTGCTAAACATTCTATCACTAAACTAAAACCCGTGTCGCTCAGCCGATTCCATTTGTGGATTCCCATACAAAAGAAAAGCCACACAAATATAGCCATGAATACAACAAACTGAAAAGTGAAATATTTTTGTTCTAACTATGTACATGAGTTAGTGTATGGATGTACTTTTCCCCCCACTGTTAACAAGATGTACAGCAAAAAAAAAACAGCAGTTCAATCATATCAACATTATGACTTTGATTTTTCTATTATTACCATTGATTTTCACATAATAATTATACATTTTTTTGCGGAAATAATCCTTGAAGCAATGGACTCACTCACAGATACAGACATATATAAGATACAGATATATAAGTATTTCAGTACGTCAGTATGTCAAAAAAGAAGTGCCTCAAAGAAAAGTTAAATTATAAAACCAAAACCTGTTCAGTTAAAAAAGACACTTCTGTTCACCACTAACTTTTGCTACTGTGCTAATGGATAGTTTACACTGAATACATGTTTTTCTAACTGCCATTTTCCACCAACCAATCGAAACTGGTCCCTTTTTAAAATGAACTAGGGAGTGTTCAATTTTTACCTGAGGTTTGCTTTTAGTCCAGTGATAAAACACCTCATCCAATCAGTGCTCTCGCGTTGAATCAAGTGTTTTTGTGTTGGACTTGCACGGCAAGAACATAAGCTGGCCATTTGGCAAGACATATTGGGCACCACAGAAATGAAACTAAAATGGATTCCCTGTACATCTGGCGCTGTTCCCCGGTGTGTCTGAGAGGTAAGAGCGTGTATCTGCAACACCACGCGGCCTGCTGCAATTCACCTCCAGAACGCTGCGCCCACATTTACTTCCTGTCCTTTGCAGTTGCACATCCATTTACTTTCACTTCTCCAGTCACTCAGAAGACCGTCCAATCAGAACACTCCACTCAGAAAACTGTCCAATCAGAACACTCCACTCAGAAAACTGTCCAATCGGAAACCAGTCGACTCAGAAAACTGTCCAATCGGAAACGTCCACTCAGAAAACTGTCCTATCAGAAGAGTGCAGGGTTAAGCAGTCTCTCCCCCCAGTCTCTCTCGACCCTGAGTGGCATGTTCGGTGGCGTATGGCCTACTGGATCATGGGCGACGGTCGGTTCCATATGCCACCACCCGCTTGGCCTCCATGTTCCTGCTTTTACACAAACTAAGCTCTCAGGTACTCTGCTGGAGCCACTGTTTTGGGAACCTGAATCAGCGGGTGCTTTGGATGCTGACCAGTGGCTAGATTGCAGACATCACTAAAGCCTTCATGACTGTGGATCTCCTGGGCCAGGAACACAATCACAATGTGTTTAATCAACAAGAGGTGGCCTTCCTATAAAAACAAACAAGCCGCTCTCTACAGCTGCAAGGCACAGCGTCTTCTACAAGCAGTGACAGGTTTTTTTTTTTCAGACAAGTGACTTTCTACGAGAGAGCAGAGATACAAGTAAGTGCGGCTAAGAGCTGAATAGTTTGCAGGGTGAGCGTGTGCGTGTTGTATGTTTGACCCACATGAAAACCTACCACTGTACGTCAAATAGGTAAACTATTCTTCCTTCACTGACACTATAAAAAAGGCCACACAGGCTTAACATGATAACCATCTTAAAATAATAAATGCAAGATAAGAAATAAACAAATAAGTTAAAAGATCTCAAGGGCCTTCCACTTAGACTAGATTGACACAAAATTATAAGATAGATACCATCTTACAAACAGTGGTTCCTTCCAAGAACCAAGTCCACTGTATCATTGAGCACTTCACATTGAGCGCTTCACTTTAAATTTGGTCCAGTAATTCCCAGGTATATAAACAGGTTACAGGAAGAGAACATAGCTGTAAACATAGCATGCCATGCTAAATTATGGTGACTTGAATAAATTAAATTAATTACAATTTGCAAACACTTGCAAATAAAAGGTAAGTTAAAAAGAAATTCCCTCCTCTCCAAATCGAGTGTTTTAAGTGGAAACAATGTGTGTGTGTGTGTATGCGTTTATATACCCTGTGCAACTCATGGTGCTGGCGTGAACAACAGTGTAATACTTGATGTTAGCCAGTAGAGGGAGCAACGGGTCCAGTGTCAGTTCACCACCAAGCCGTCCTGGTATGTTGTGGTTCTAGAACACATAACAGCATCATTGTGCTGGTTTTCAGCAGATATAAAGCTCAACAAACAGCAAACCAGAATAACTTGACAGGTAATTGGGTAACAAAAAACTCCCTGAACACATCCTGTAATGATTAACAGGAACAGGAATTAACACACACTCTCTCTCTCACACACACACACACACTCACACACCCACACACACACTCTCTCTCTCACACACAGACACACACACTCACACACACTCTCTCACACACACACACACACACTCTCTCACACACTCACACACACACACACTCTCTCTCTCACACACACACACACACACACACACACACACACACTCTCTCTCTCACACACACACACACACACTCACACACCCACACACACACTCTCTCTCTCACACACAGACACACACACTCACACACACTCTCACACACACACACACACTCTCTCACACACTCACACACACACACACACTCTCTCTCTCACACACACACACACACACACACACACACACACACACACACACACACACACACACACACACACACACACTCTCTCTCTCACACACACACACACCACTCACACACACTTCACACACACACACACACTCTCTCACACACACACACACACACACACTCTCTCTTTACACACCCACACACACACACACACCACACTCACACACACTCTCACACACACACACACACACTCTCACACACTCACACACACACACACACTCTCTCTCTCACACACCCACACACACACACACACGCACACACACACTCTCTCTCTCACACACACACACACTCACCTGTCACAGCAGCAGAATATGGAGCAGGGCCCGGTCTCTGGGCCGCGGAACTTTCCGGAGCCGGGCGTGTCCTTGCACTCGGCGATGAAGGTGTGCAGCTGGGTCACATGCTCAGGCTCCTGGGTCTGGTGCTGCAGAGCAGGGATACACATTCACAATCTTTAAAAAATTTAACCTTTATTTAACCAGGTAAGTCTCACTGAGAAGAAGAATCTTTTTTCCAAGAGAGACCTGGCCAAGCCTGCAGCGGCAGGAAAAACATAAAACTTACAGGCTACAAATGTTTAGGACCAATCACACCCAACACAAAACAACACACCAGAAATATACTAGTAAAAGGCATTAACAGTAAAAACAACAAATAACATGTAGTTGTTCCAATGACCTTCGCCATGCACTTAGTGTACGTCGCTTTGGATAAAAGCATCTGAAATGTAATGTAATAACAATATCACACAAAATACATTAAAATCACATGCCATAAAACTGGGGTTATAAGGGACTGTTAATCACAAACAAAGTCAACTCCTGATTGGTTGTTTCCAAGCCTTTCATTAGTGATTTAAATTCACTGAATGTATTGGGTTTCTTTCTATGACCGCAGATTAATCAAGCCTGTCCCACTTTGCATTTCTCCTTCCATCCCACATCTCCCTCCTCCTTCCTCACTCTTTCCCCCTCTTCTACTCACCCTCTTCTGTCGTCCCTCCCCTCCTCCCCCCCCCGGGGCTCTATTACATTACTGTCTCTGTGGTGGTGTTCCCTCCCTCCTGCACAGGCAGAGCCACGGGGTCTGCTCTGGCCTTAATGGATTTAAGGAGCTTATAACACAGATAACCCACCTCAGCTGCTTCCTTGGATGTGAATCTGCGGCTAATTCTGAAGTGGAAACAAACACAGGCAGAGTGTGCGAAGTGTGCTAAGAGTGTAGAGCAGGGTTGGGCAGCTCTAGTGTGTGGCATAACTGACACCTGTGTCAAACCTGTGCCATTCTGCTTTAACCTCCCTCACTCTCTTCACTTTCACCTCCACTCTGTGTCCTTTCCACATCCCCCTGTACTCCCTTCCCCCCTCCTCTCCTCCTCTTCCCCTTTCCTTCTCCTCTTCCTCTGCTCCCTCTCCTCTCCTCTCCTCCTCCTCCTCATCCTCCTCTCCCTCTCCTCTCCTCCCTTCCCCCCTCCTCTCCTCCTCCTCCTCCACCTGCTCCTCCTCATCCTCCTCCGGTACCTTGATGGTCTCGTAGGCCCCAGTGATGAGGGCGATGAAGAGCGACAGCACCATGTAGATGAAGAGGGAGATGAAGGTGTAGAGGTAGACCTGGCTGAAGATCCACACCAGCGGGCTGCTGCCCTGCATGCCCACGAAGGTCACGTACATGTCGTCCCCGTTGATCAGCGAGAAGAGGCACTCGGACACCATGGACAGGGAGCGGAACTGGGGGGGGGCACAGGGGGGCACAGGGGGGCACTGCTGTTAGCACCCTCAACACCACGGGTGGCCAATCTACCGATCCGAAAAGGGGTCGGTGTGGGTGATTCAAATAATTAACTACTAACTTATAAAGGTCTTTATTTTTTTATTTATTTTATTTAAACTTTATTTACCCATGGTAGGTTCACTGAGCATGGATGCTCTTTTGCAGGAACGCCCTGCTTCATGGAGTATAACTGGGCAAGGCCAAGGTCTCAGTGTACAGCTTTCTTCAGTGTCTACACGATCTATGACTAGAGAAAACTTTACACTGAGAAGATAGACTTGTCCAGTTGTCCACAATTAAAAGTTACAGCTTCATGCATACTTACTGTCTCAGCTTTATTTGACGTGATAGGCTAGGCAAGTCTGTACCTTGACGTGATTGGCTCAGCGGGTCCATACCTTGACCTGATTGGCTCGGCGGGTCCGTACCTTGAGCTGATTGGCTCGGCGGGTCCATACCTTGACGTGATAGGGCCCCAGGACGATCCAGCCGCAGAAGCAGTAGCCCATGTAGATGGCGGCGGCGCAGCAGCAGAAGCGGATGACGTTGGGGAAGGCGGCGCGGAGGGTGATGATCAGGATCTGCCGGGGGGTTAGTAAGGCACAGTACTTCACCTCCTGCGGGTCGCGTACAAATGCGGCTACAGAGGATGATGAAGATGAAGATGAAGAGCCGTCACTCACGTTGTACTTCTGGAAGAAGCTGAAGTAGCGGATGACCCCCACCCACACCAGCAAGGTGGAGGTGCCCAGCAGGATCCCACACACGTCATAGGAGGACAGGTTCTGCGGGGGGGACAGAGAGTTGGATGAAAAGGGGGTGAAGGGGAGGGATGTGGGGGGGGTGAAGGGAGCGGGGTGAAGTGGGGTGTTTGGGGGTGACCAGGGTGAAGGGGACGGTGAGGGGGGGGGGCAAGGAAGAGGACGATCAAAGTACAGTTTACTTCCTGAGTAAGCCGGGGTTAGTGGTGTTGGGGTTAGCGGTGTTGGGGTTAGTGGTTTTGGGGTTAGTGGTTTTGGGGTTAGTGGTGTTGGGGTTAGTGGTTTTGGGGTTAGCGGTGTTGGGGTTAGTGGTTTTGGGGTTAGTGGTTTGGGGTTAGTGGTTGGGTTGGGGTGTAGTGGTTTGGGGTTAGGGTGTTGGGGTTAGTGGTTTTGGGGTTAGCGGTGTTGGGTTAGTGGTTTGGGGTTAGCGGTGTTGGTTAGTGTTTGGGTTAGGTGTTGGGGTTAGTGGTTTTGGGGTTAGCGGTGTTGGGGTTAGTGGTTTTGGGGTTAGTGGTGTTGGGGTTAGCGGTATTGGGGTTATTGGTGTTAGGGTTAGCGGTGTTGGGGTTAGCGGTGTTGGGGTTAGCAGTGTTGGGGTTAGTGGTTTGGGGTTAGCGGTGTTGGGGTTAGTGTTGGGGTTAGTGGTGTTGGGGTTAGTGGTTTTGGGGTTAGGTGTTGGGGTTAGTGGTTTGGGGTTAGTGGTGTTGGGGTTAGGGTGTTGGGGTTAGTGGTTTTGGGGTTATGGTGTTGGGGTTAGGTTTGGGGTTAGGGTGTGGGTTATGGGTTAGGGGTTGGGTAGCGTGATGTAGGTGTTGAGGTTGCGGTGTTGGCGTTACGATGAGTGCGCCTGAGTGATGCGACTTGATGAAGCTGCGTGATGTGACCCACTGACCACCAGCAGGATGTACCAGCCATTAATGAACTCCAGCCTGTCGCCCCAACACACACGGCGCCCCAGGCTGCTCCTGAAGAACCGCACAAACTCCTGTGTGGGTGTGTGTGTGTGTGCATGTGTGCGTGTGTGTGTGTGTGTGTGTGCGTGTGTGTGAGACAGAGGAGATAATAAAATAGAAAAAAACAGGAACTTAAAAAAAAAAACAACAACTACACTTTAAATGTATAAAACATTCCTGCCCCACCTGTCTCTCTCTCCCCCTCTCTCTCTTCCCCGCCCTCCCTCTCTCCCTCTCCCCCTCTCTCCCCCACCCTCCCTCTCTCTCTCTCTCTCTGCCTCTCCCACCTCTCTGTCCCTCCCTCTCCCCCCTCTCTCCTCCCTCCCTCTCTCTCCCTCCCTCCCTCCCTCTCTTACGTTCTGCAGGAATATTCCCCTGACGATGGACCTCCCACACAGCAGTAGGGACAGCAAACACACCACCGCCACCAGCAGGTCAAACAGCAGCCGCTGGTAGTTCTCCGCTGTCGGGGCGGGGGGGGGGAGGGAGTAGGAGGAGGGGAGGACAGAGAAGAGGAGCACAGGAGACGAGTGGAGGAGAGGAAAAGAGAGGATAGACAAAAGAATGTTAGTAATCATCACCAGAAAATTCCCATCAGTGCTCACCTGTCACCTGAAACCAGTTTCTGTTCCACTTCCTATATCTCAGGACTCGTCCGTGCATCACACTCCTCTCCTCCTCCTTCCCTTTCTCTTTCTCTCTCACCTCCTTTTTACACTTTATTATGAATGCTGTTCTCCCCCCTTCTCTCCCAGTGCAGAATGGCCAATCGCAGGGTTGGTAGTGAGCCTTGGGAGCATATGGCACCCCGTACCCCCTCTCAACCCACCCCACCCCCCCCCCCCACCTCCCCAAACCCCCCACCCCCCTCACCGTGCCCCGACACGCTGGGGTCTGTGCACTCCTGGATGGAAGCTTTGTTATGCAGGCTAATCTTCACCTGCCCACTGTGAGCCTTGTTATCCAGCACAATCTGAGAGAGAGAGAGGGAGAGAGAGAGAGATAGAGAGAGAGAGAGGGAGAGAGAGAGAGAGAGAGAGAGAGATGTAAGCACTGCAGGAAGTTACTTATAAACCGACACACAGCATGTACACTACAATCTGAGGTATCCATGGTCACACATGATCACACATATTTACATACGCACTGCAGGCAAAAGCATATCTGAGCAGCAGCCCTGGCCCCCCATGCAGCCCCAGTACTACGCACACAGAATAATCACAGGATCCCAGCACCCACTTTATGGGCCCGTAAAGCCTTATGTAGAGGCCTCACCTAATGCTGCAGTTATTTCTCCTAGCTGCGACATTTCACTGCGCTGCAAACCGCGCACTACAAACCACAAGGTGCGCTGCAGACCTTCTGGGCTACAGGACGGTCATTCAGCATTAACAGCCACGCCCGACGGCTGCCGAACACCCAGGGAACCCCTGAACACTGACCCTAACCCTAACCCCTGAACACTTACCCTAACCCTAACCCCTGAACACTGACCCTAACCCTAACCCTGAACACTGACCCTAACCCCTGAACACTGACCCTAACCCTAGCCCCTGAACACTGACCCTAACCCTAACCCCTGAACACTGACCCTAACCCTAACCCCTGAACACTGACCCTAACCCTAACCCCTGAGCACTGACCCTAACCCTAACCCCTGAGCACTGACCGTGACGGTGAAGGTGTAGCAGTCTGGGATCTCATTGTTAATGATGGTCTGGATGTTTATGGCCTTCAGCTGGAA
>NC_057949.1:29075040-29162540 GCF_018555375.3 Anguilla rostrata
TCAGACTTTCTTTTGCACATTCTGACTACCTTTTCCTGGGTTCAGAGAATAATCCTTTCTTTCAGTTTTACCTGTGTTTTACCTGTGTCTCTCGGTTTCTTGATTCTCTCAGGAAACTATATTGTGTCCAGATGTAGTTATGTAGTAATTAAGAAAATGCAACTAACTTAAAACTGAAATGAAACTGGTGTATTATTCCAGAACGGGTAAGTTTGACACACCAATCCTGACCAATCCTAGAAGGAGGAGTTGCCACTGAATGTGCTGCGCAGCCAATCAAATCCTTTCTCTGGGAATCACCTGACACAGAACCAGATTACACGCTTCATGAAGGCCGAGCTGCTCCACTGCAACTGAAGGATAAAACACCAGGAACAGACGGGAACAGACAGTCTGGCCATCCAATCAGGAAGTCCTTTACGTCGTCTCCATGGTTCTGTCTGTCCTTTTACGATCAGCACGGGGAGAGACAGGCTTCGAGTACAAACTGTGTCCCCTTCCTGAATTCGTTTAGTGTGCGGAACTTTCCGTACCTACACAGAAAACGGTCTCCAAAACCATGGTGGTTTCTAAGGGCTATTTTAGGCGCTGGATAGAGAAAATGTTTGGTGTTTGTCTGCAAAACGCGGTCACTGACTCAGCCACACCGTGCGGTTCTTATGATCCACGTGTGATTTATGATTTAAGCACAGTCAGACGGTCGTGATGACCCATACTCAATGTAAAAGAGGAAGCGAGACCGAGTGAGGAGGATGTATGAATGATAATGATGATGAGGGAGATGAGTGGAAAAAAGAGAGAAAGAGAGAGAGAGAGAAGAGGGGGAAACAGATGACAGCTGTGAGAGAAAGAGGAATTATGAGAGGAGAGATAGGATGTAAGAAAGAGAGGGAGAAGAAAGGAAAGAGAAGAGAGAGAGAGAGCAGACAATATAGAAAAGAGGAAGTGAGAGACAGGCAGATGTATGGATATTCAATGAGGAGAGAGAGAGTGAGAGAGAGAGAGAGAGAGAAAGAAAGAGAGAGAGACAGACAAAGGGGTGGGAGGGAGAGAGAATGATAAGGGCCTGATTTACTAAGACCTTTAGCATGTAAAAAGCTATTAGCACATGACAAACTAACAACGCAACCAATGATTGGTGCAAAACAAACACCATGGGCCAATCAGGTCTTAGTAAATCAGGCCCCGGAGCGCGGAGGCGAAGGCCGTTACCGGTGACGACGTGCGGGTCGATGTCGAACGTGTCATTGGCCGGATCGATGCTCCCCTTCCTGAAGTACCTCTGGCAGAGGGAGAGGGCGCTGCCGTTCACCCCAACCCCGTAAACGTAGGCGTACCGCCCCACCGTGGTGGCCGGCAGCGCCAGGTACTGAGGAAGAGGAGGATGACGAGGCAGAGCAACACAAATCAAAAAGCAGCAAAAAACAAGCAAAAAAAAATGTGTGCAAGAAACGGAAGATGATAAATTTAAAATATGTACAATTTACAGCACAGGTAGGACCTCAAAGGGACAAAATCCATCTCACCATCAAACCTCAGCCTGCAGACCACCTCTAGGCTGTAGTTTAATAAGCAGCGTTTGCAGTAGAAGACCTACCTGCTCTATGGCGTACTGGATGTGGCTGTAGACGGCAGCGTTTGCAGTAGAAGACCTACCTGCTCTATGGCGTACTGGATGTGGCTGTAGATGGCAGCGTTTGCAGTAGAAGACCTACCTGCTCTATGGCGTACTGGATGTGGCTGTAGATGGCAGCGTTTGCAGTAGAAGACCTACCTGCTCTATGGCGTACTGGATGTGGCTGTAGATGGCAGCGTTTGCAGTAGAAGACCTACCTGCTCTATGGCGTACTGGATGTGGCTGTAGACGTCGCTCTGCGTGTAGACCGTCAGGGGTTCTTCCGTGTCCTCGCCGTAGTCTTTGAGGAAGATGTTCTTGAAGGACGCGGTGTTCTCCTCATTGAAGGTCACCACCATCTGGTTGCTGAGACCAAACAGTACCAGCTATGGGAGAGAGGTGGTGGTGGGTGGGGGGGGAGAGATGGAGAGAGGTGGTGAGAGGGGGGGAAGAGGGAGGGAAAGGCAAGAAGAGAAAGAGAGGGATGAAGAGAGGGGGCAGTGCACTCGTTTCAGTATAATATCTCATTTGTTCATCATCATTTCCTGATTTGCCACAGAGGCAGTGCATAAATAGGCCAGGTCCTCACGCAGTCCTAAATCTACTGACCGCTAATAATAACTCTGTGGAGTGCAACAGACTGTTCTCCCCCATCAATGTGTGACGCATCATGCACTATGTCTCTACAGGCAGAATTTAGGCTGGGAGGGCGGCGGGCGGGGGGCGGGAGGCGGGGCGGGCAGGCGGGCGGTGGGCAGGGCGGGCAGGGCGGGGGGGGGGTGGTAGGGCGGGGGCAGGGCGGGAGGGCGTGGGCAGGGCGGGGCAGGGCGGGGGCAGAGGGGCAGGGGGCGGGGCAGGAGGGCGGGGCAGGGCGGGGCGGGCGGGCAGGGCGGGCAGGGCGGGGCAGGGCAGGGCGGTGGTAGAGCAGGGCAGGCAGGGAGGGCGAGGGCAGGAGGGCGGGGGCGGGCAGAGGGCTGGGCAGGGCGGGCGGGGGGGCAGGGCAGGGTGGGGCGGTGTAGGACGGGGCGGGGTGGGGCGGGGCGGGGTGGGGCGGGGCGGGGGCAGGGCGGGGCGGAGTAGGCAGGGCGGACAGGGCAGAGTAGGGCGGGGCAGGGCGGGGCAGGGCGGGGCCTCACCTGCGCAGTGACGATGACGATCTTGAGCATCTGCAGGCCCAGTTTGAAGGGCTTGCGGCCCTTGGCGTGGAACTTGTCGCAGGGGCTCATGAAGTAATACTTCAGCTTCCTGCGAAGCTCCTCCTCTTCCTCCTCATCCCGCTTGGAGACCGCCCACCCCCCCAGCCGCTGGGGCTGGGGCTGGGGCTGGGGCGGGGGGTTGCCGGGGGCGACGTGCTGATGAGAGTCACCGGAGCCGTAGTACGTCGCCGAGGTCAGCAGTTTGCCCCTCTCTGAGCGGGGAAACACAGCGCGGACAAGAGCGCGTCAAAAACCAAACTCAAACTGCGGTGCCTCGTTCTCACCAGCAGGACAGCGGGCGTTCCTTCTGCCCGCTGCAGCTGCTTCTGAACAGAACTGTCAAGAAAACTGTGTTTCATGTTGTTGAGTTTACATTTTTCTGATGTGAATTTTTTTTTTTTTTCATTGATTGTGCTGCCTCTTGGCCAGGTCTCCCCTGCAAAAGAGATGACGCAATCCCAATGCGACTTCCTGCTAAAAATTAAATTGGTTAAATAACAAAAAAATATATACATTTTAATGCTGAATCCAGGTGTGAATAGAGAGAGAGCACGTGTCAGACAGAGGATGGAGAAAAAGAGAGGGGGCAGGGAGACATGGAGGAGAGGAATGGAGGGATGGGATGGAGGGAGAGAGGGAGGATGAAGAACGAGGATGCACTGGCAGGGTAAGGAAGTGGTCTCGTAACCTAAAGGTCACGGGATCGATTCCTGGGTAGGACACATTCAATTTTATATCAATGTAATCCCTGCATTTTATATGAATGTGTATTGATGCTGTTTAATGTATATTAATGTAATTTAATGTTTATCATGATTGCCACGGCATCAGCTAATGGGGATCCTTTAAATAAACAAAATAAACACTGCTGTTGTACCGTTCAGCACGGTACTTAACCTGCATTGCTTCAGTATACATCCAGCTGTATGTAAATAAACCCAGCTACACGGTGTGTTGGCTTCTCAAAGCGATTACAACACAAGAAGCCACAAGCATAATAATACGAGGCACAATATAAGCCTGCCAAAATTTTTTTTTTTTTTCAAAAACACAACATCACGCGATCAAAAGAAAAGCCAACACACTCAGCGCCCTTTTTTTATTATGGGAAAAACAAACTGGCGTCATTCATCCATCAAACTAACGAAACATGATCACGGCCATTTCTCCTCAGGAACCAGACAACGCTGCTATTTTAAGGTCAGATGCCAGTTAGCTCCTCACGTTCCATCAGTCAATACAAAATGAGTAATCACACGGCAGGACTTCAACTTTCAGACCCCTGGTTCCTCCCCCCATTCTGCCCCCCCCCCCCCCCCCCCACCTCAGAAATGAAAAATAAAACATTCCGTTGACTGGGGGGTGAGAGACGAAGCTGGCGGTGCTGACACACACAGGTGGCTGCGGGCTGCTCTATTTCAGGTGTGCCCCCCCCCCCCGCCAAATGCGGCTTCTCCTTCTCTTCAAATGCAAACATGAAAGAAACTGGACAGACAAGGGGGGGGGGGGGGGGTCGTTCTGTGGTGGTGTCAGCAGAACTGGTGCCGTTTTGCTTTGCATGAAAGTACAACTGCCCACTTCCTGTTTTTCAGGAAGGGGTGGGGGTGGGGGGGGTTTAAATGGTGTCAGCGTACGGCAGTACCGCCGTTTAAAAAAAAGGGTGAAGGTGAGAGAAGGAAGGTGCACGTGCCACACCAGAGAACGGGAGCAGAAAGGAGAGAGAAGCAGAAACAAACAGGGTACAGAACAATCCCAGGAGGGGCCAGAGGATGATGGGAAACAAATTATCATTTCAATAACCCCCCCCCCCTCCTCACACACACACACACCCCTTCCCCCTTCCCCCAGAAAAAAATGATGACATGGCCTGTCCTGTTAAGATTCTGCTTGTAGAGTAGTGAACCCTTGTCTGGCTTTCTTGAAGCTATTGGAAATGTGAAGCAGAGGTGGGGTACCACTGCAGTGTCTATTTCATTGGGTAGAGGCTACTACTTGCCCTTTCCCGATTAGCACAGTGAATTAAACAGGAGCAAATCAGAAGAAGCTCCGTGAAAACACCTGGAAGGATAAGTTGGACCTTACTGAAAAACCCGTTATTCAAACAGAGTGCAAAGCAACGTTTGTGAATCAGTTTTAACAATTTGTCCATGTCGAGTGTTTAGAAAGAGAACCTTAAATCACTTTTTAAAAGCGGTTAAACATGCTCAGAAGCTTAATTTTGTCCATACATTTGTCTGTCCCTTGCAGCACGCCGTTTCCCCTGTATACATTGCTTTAGTGAATAATATTCCGTTTGTTTTGTGATTACCAGGCGCCAAATGCAATTGATTTGACTAATAGCCTGCAGTACTGTACAGGCTAGTAGGCCTATTAAATGAACATGGTCACACACACACACATTCGTCAGTAATATTTTGATCGCCTTCAAAACACATAATTAAATATTCTAAATTGAGATTGTGCCTCAACAGTGACCTCAAAAGGACAAAAGCCTGCGTCAACTTTCTAACAATTTCACAAAGGGCGAAGGTGACACGGTAGCATCGATGTCACCCTGAATTCCGCGAGGTGACCGCGTCAGCGTGATGTTTCACACCAACAACATGTTTACGACGTTTAGGTCAGAATTCTATCGATTTCACACGTTTTATGCCATTAATGCTGCCTACGACCGGACACATGCTACAGCACATGAAGTTGTGACTCAACGCTTGAGAAGCTTCAGCTAATCGATTCACTTCAGGTTCACACAGGCTATAATAAATGCAATGCTTTGTCCCGAAGATCACTCATGCATGCTTAGCGCTCCACCCGTCACTGTCCCTCCATCAACACACCCGAGGCACGAAAGCCGTAAACATCCAAAAAATAAATAAATAACTAGACAAAATGACAGACGCTTCTTCATAGCTGCCCATAATTATAGCCTACTGGAAATATTACATGAAATGAATGAATGATACATCAGCTACAGTTCTGCATTGCTGTTGTGTTGTCATTATTATAGTACATTTGGAGAACTGAACTCTTGGCAACATAATGCAACATGATCAAACGGGGAAATTAAAAAACGATGTGAAAAATTACAAGTAGCTCAGCAACGTCCTCGTTGCTATTTAACAAGTCTAATCAGACACTAAAATATCGTTTGAATATTAAGACGTCGATAACGTAAATCAAAACAGCACTAGCCTACAATTCTGACGTCCTGATTGATGTTACAACAGAAAAGTTAAATTGCCAGCTAACTAGCTGTAACTAGCCAGCGTACCAACCTGAATCGTGGTTGCAGTCATTACAACCAGGAGAAGCCATGTCGATGCCTTGAAATACATAAATAACTAAAATAAATGCGAAATACACGCAATAAATAAAGAAGAATCGCAGTTGAACTGTCGACTCCGGGCGACAATTACCATGTCGCTGTTTGACAGCAGCGCTGCGGCGTTTAAAACTACAGTAAACACACCTCTACACTTCCTCATCAGGTCATGTGACCTGCACCACGTGACGTAATGCGCACTCGGCCAGGCGCTCGTGCTGTGCGTTGAAATAGCGGACCGTAGGCTATAATTTAAATGGGGTAAAAGGGTCATAAATATGACATGACAACAATTACAACAATCGGACAAATAGCACATTACATTACCAGGTGATTATGAACCTCTGCGGCAGTTTTTGGGTCGTTCTGATGACTGCATCAATAAAAACTACATGAAAACATTTTGAATGTCCAAACACGCACTTTATGCACACTGGATACAAGCAACTGATCTGACATTGATCAGAACCGTTCCAGTACTGCAGCAAAGCTGAATGACCTTGCGTCCTATCGGGAAATAATAACTTTAGCACGTGCAGTGAAGACAGCGCACCGCTATAGTAGAATTGCGGGGGTTCCCCAGAAAGTTTTTTTGCTGGTTTACGCAACAACAGTGACAAGCAAATGTTGATTATAATTTGCAAAAAAAAAACATGAATATCTTCCAAACTTGTAATCTGATGATTTAATGATTAAAAGAGGATGAAAATTAATTCAAAATGTCAACCGTGAGAGGTGAAAACAGGCGAATTGAGGAAAAACAGAGCATACATACGGTCAGCAGTGGAACGGAAAGGCACAGGAACTTCAATCATACTGTGCAACAGCAACGGACTGCAGAGGAGAGTCTTCCATTTCCTCATCCACGATGACTCTGAAAAGCTTATAAGAGTTTAATATACTCAAGAGCGTTAAAGTTTTAAAGGATATTTAATGAAGCAACGCGGGTAACAGTGACTTGCGCAAAAAGGTGCGAAAAACAGGATGAGAACAAAACGCCTCCAGACAGCAGGTCCAGTTCCACTGCGGCCACGTCTCCAGGGGACGGGAAAAACAGGCGTGTCACTTTTTTTTTCCTCCACAGTTTCTTGCAACACATAACACACAAGCAGACGCAGAGCATTACATAGCACTAATACAGCTGATATGATTCAGTCTCGGGCATGGCACGCAAATACTTATTTGGTCAAAGTCATTTATAATAAACTCAAAAACACCATGCTTTTTATTTGTATATTTTTTTATTCTAAGACTGCACATACAAACAGTAGGACTTCATGGGAAAACTACAGCAACCTTAACAGAGGTTTGAACAGTCTGGCCCCTAGACCACCAATCCCTATCGTTCCTCATAGAACAGACATTCAAGTCCAAAGAGTGGACTAAACTACGAGGCCTAAGCCTGAAATCATTGCGTGTGCATCGCATCTGAACAGGAACACAGCACGATAAGCATATTTACAACAACCAAGCACTCAAAAAAAGGTGGTCTGAAAGGCAGGAAAGGGTTAAAAACAGAACTCGGTTTTAACCAATGGGAGGGCTGAGAGAATGCTTTTAAGAGCAGTGTCTGTCTGTTCATCAATACTTTTTTCTGGTACATTTAACACAAGGACTGCACAGATCCATATCAACCACTAATCTTAAGCGAGTATGTTAATTTAGCATAATTGAGCATGTATTGGACTAATACACCGCGGGCTGGAAAGAGAGCCTTCTAGGTCAATCCCTCATGAGTAAGTGCTGGAGTATCCATGTGTAATTTTCTTAAGACCCGTCAACATTGTACAAACAAGAACAGTACGTGAAGACCATTTTGTGGTTCTGGCCCAGAGGATAATTACACTCTGAGCAAACATGTCATCTTTTAAACAAATAAACACCAAAGCTGGAAAACTCCTGCACTCATGTGACAGAAGTCTACTGGTAAATTCCAGTCAGTCCAGGTTTTTAGTTCAGCGTGTCCGCTCTCCCAGCAAATAAGCAGACCCTCAGTACATAACTGATGCCCAATAATATCAACCAGTCTTACAAATAAATGTGTGAATCAGTGTGATATTCCATCTTCTGGATGCAGAGGTTAGACACTCAGTCTGTTATTTTTTTTTACCAGCCCAAGAGGCTGAAGAGGTAGGCGATTTTTCTCTGATCACAAGGTACGCTCACCTGCAATTGGCCCACATTTGTCACATGATGCCACTCGACTAATCAGAGTCACACAGAAGATTTTTTTTTAAGGATCAGTCACACACAGATTCACTGGCATTTAAAGTATATGGATTGGCTGATACGGTGGGCCAGCACTGAACAGGCTAAGCTATGCAGACAGGTTGGTGAAACTGTGCTGCATTTGTTAAAAAAAACGAACAAACAAACAAACAAAACCATAGAGTGAAGAACAGCACACCGACTCAGTAAGCCCTGCCCACCCAAGACCTGCAAGGCTCCGCCCCCCCACCCCACCCCCACATAGCCCCGCCTCCTTCACCGGCCGTCCAGGGCCTTGTCGCGGGCGATGACCGCCTCGTCGAACTTGATCATGAGGGTGGTGCCCTTGTGCCAGTGGGCGGTGACCTTGGCGGGGAAGCCGCTGTGGGTGAGCACGGCCTCCACGATGCCGGCGGTGAAGGCGGCGCAGTTCAGCGTGCTGTTCTCCTTCGGCACCGAGATGAAGGCGTTGATCAGCGGCTCCTTCTCGATGATGTAGTAGGTCTTGTCGTCGTCGTTGGCCTGCTCCAGCTTGTCGGCCTCCTTCCCGAACAGCGCCTTCCACACCGACACCTGAGACAGACGGACGGGCAGCCGGCGAGACGCCATTTAAGCACACGTTAAAACCCTAAATTATGACACACGCTCTCATATGACCTTACAGTGTTATTTAAGATAGGGTGAAGACAGACTGTGACGTTGTTTATGATAGGTGCCGGCCAGGATTCTAGGAATATGATTAAAACGGACTGCACTACATACTCTTAAAGCGTGGAAGGACAGTAGCGGCCCTGGAGGGCCAGAGTGTATGCAGGTTTTTGTTTCCAGGAATTACTCTGGCTAAATTAGCCGACTGGCTGTATACACAAACACTGGTGCACTCGTAGATTAGATCAGAGTAAAATGTTTTATGTAGGGACACAAGCAAAGCCTTAGGCAGTCATTCATGCACTTGTCAAGAAATCTAGCTAAATTTAAGTAAATAAAGCAACAGGCATGAAAACCAAAAACAGATACGGCCCTCTGTATCTTTGACTCACAAAACAGGGTTATTACTACAGGTTGAAGGTTGACGGGGGTTTGTGCAATGACTAACTCCTTAACAACACAACACAGGCGCCAACGGCTCGTGTGTAATAGCTTACGCCTGTATTCTCAACTATCTGCGCAACTATCTGCAACTACGTTCAATCTCTCAGGGTCTCGCTATCCAGACTTCATTTCAACATGGATCCGATAAAACAAAATTAACAGTCGGGCAACCCAAAAATGTAAGCAGGCGCCCAGATAACAATCCACGCGTCCTAATTACGTAGGAGCAGAGGTGTAAGTTTTTGGTTTACCTATAAACCACCCGGTAAATTCTTACAGTTGCGCAAAGGATGCGCATATTCAAAGTCGCCTTTCTCGGGTACAGCAAACGCACCTTGATGAAGAGCAGTATGTTGAGAACCTTCGTCTCCCTCTTCCCGTTCTTCTCGCGCAGCACCAGGACGTCCAGCAGGCTCGCTCCCACGCCCTGGCCGAGGTCCGCGAGGCGCGCCTGCAGCTCGGACACCGAGTAAACGCGGCTCTGGCAGTACTGCACCATCTCGGAGAAGAGCAGGGCGAAGGCGCTCACGCTGACCTCGGTCTTCGGCCGGGTTAACGAGCGCTCCAGGATCGCCGATTTCCCCCTCGTAAAGCGGGTGTCCATTCTCTAGCGGGGCAGACAATTAAACACGTCAAGATTTTATCATCGCTGGTATTTTACTAATGTTCATGTTCTAAATGACATGACGTTATTTTGATACTCATTGTAAGTATTTCTGTTGGTAGCAAGTATAGTCACCCAACAGTCTGCCGATATGAAACATTCGCTTGCCAGCGACTGCAGGTTATTCTACAAATTTGTTTTTAGAGTGTAACGATACGACGAATGCCAACTTGCTAAATACAATGTATGCATCATCATCAACATGTTAATTGATTAGATTTCACAAACCTACCTGGCTTTCTGGAATCGCGCAGTTCTGAAGTAAACACGCCGATTTCCTGTTCCGGGTCACGTGCGCTGCGTCACAGTACAGCATGTGGATGCGCAGTAGAAGTTCATGCAGCAGTCAATATTTAATACTATCGACACATCCGGACCATATGAACACCAGTTTATCGCCACAGCGCCAGATGAGCTAGAGATGAACAAGCATACTACTGGAAAAAATATATATTTTCTGTCACGCCTGACTAGCAAGATTTTAACAATAATAATTTAATTAAAAAATTAAGCATGCAATTTCCATTTTTATCTTCTATAGGTCTACTGTAAGCCTCTTCAAAACAAAAGACAGGAGTTGACATTCAACACAAATGATATATAGAGTATTGGCATACAGTTCATACAACACAAACATCATCAGATTTAATCAAAATGTCAATAAATGTGATCAATCAACCCAGTAGAGGGCGATGTTGAATAACATTAATTATTTACACAACATCAGGGGTTGTCAAGTCTGGGTGCAAGTTTTCATTTTAGACCAGCACTATGACACCTGATTACGCTACTTACTGTGACTAATCATGGTCTTCAATCAGGACCTTGATAAGTAGAATCAGGTGTCTTAGTGCTGGGTTAAAACAAAAATCTCTGCCCACACTGGCTCTTTTCGGATTGCAACACACATTTTAAACACAGGATGTGCAGTTATCTAAAAGGAACAGCCTGGTTCTTTAGTGTGTTTGTGTTTGTGTTGCAGTCCTGTGTGGTTTTGAAATGCGTGGACACATCATATATTCCTGTAAAGAGCATGTTTTTGGTACTGCACCACCCCCTATGCCACTCCCTACGACCCTACAACCCCCCAACCCCCCCGCCCCTCCCCCCCCACCTAATTCCGCTCACCGTGCGATCCTGACGCTGGACGGTAAACAGGTGCATACTGTCACTGCATCGGAAGAAACCGTTAATCATTAACTGTCCTTCACCAATTTTCCAGAATTACAGGGTGTGAAGCACAGCAAGTTTGTTTTTTTTCCCCCAACGGGATCTAACGTATGGAAACAATGACACATTCACATAGCTAGGAATTCTGGGCCCCCTGTAAGAATATTGCTCTGCCCCCCCCCCCCCCCCTTTTTTAAATAAAACAAATAGAATTTTAAAAAAAAATGTATTTTTATTTTTTAGCTGTGGGCTCCTGGAATCGTCACCACCTTTCACCCCACTAGCAGCAGCCCTGCGATGATCCGTTGCCATGGCACCACTGCTTTATCACTCCTGCTGACATCACATGTTGCAGACGCAGCGGCAGACGCAGCAGCACAAAACGCAGGGTCGGTCGGAATGTGAGGTTAGGGTTTGCACGGCATATGATTTGTGTCAGGAGATGAGCTATGGACGTGTGACAAAACAAAATCGAGGCAACTTTGCCTTTTTTGTCATAAATAACAGACTATGTAACGCTAAATAATTTCATAGCTGTTTTACGATTTTCTCTTAGTGGAACAGTTGAGTCCCAAATGTGTGACACAACCGCAATTATGTAAGTATTGCTTAATGTAAAATTGCATAGAAAGTGGGAGCGAATCTTAAATAGACAAGGAGAACAGAGGTAAGTTTTATTGGAGGGTGGGGGGGGCAATGAAATGTGCTGCACCAGGTTTGTGTCCTGCGTTGCTATCAATATTTCAACATTTCAAGAGCATAAGTGTTGACTTATATGACACAAGCATCTACTCAGGCTCTTGGCTTGCTTTATTGTGACCTTGTTATATATCAGATTATCAAATGGCATGCAACAGGATATGTGATGTGTACCCCAAAATAATTATGCACTAATTCTAGCATTTACAACCAACAACTGGAATGCCTTACTTGCTATCGAATACTAGCTTTAGGGACCCATCATTTTTTTTGGCACCCACCATGGGCCTGAGCAAGGCTCACTGTATTTTCTGCGGGCTGGGACCTCCCTTATTTTCAGGAACACAGAGACACAAATTCCATATTGACACAGGCTATGCAATGAAATGTCAATATGAGGGCATCAGATAAAGTCACACCAACGACCTTGAGCCAAAGGGCCAAACACGCACACACACATGCACGCACGCAAATGCGTGCAAACACAAACAACTGTACATTTCCCACACAATTCGATGAGTGGGTGGAAATAAATACAGACCGATATTTTTATCCGTCCTCAGTGTTTGCCTGAGTCACAGCTGGCCTGTGCTTATAAGCCCTGGGGAGAGATTAGGATCAGTTCTGAGCAGGAGAGGAGAGAGTTCTGAGCAGGGACAGACGGAGTTCTGAGCAGGAGAGAGTTCTGAGCAGAAGAGGAGAGAGTTCTGAGGAGGAGCAAAGGGAGTTCTTAGGAGGAGCAGAGAGAGCAGAGAGAGTTCTGAGCAGACGGAGTTCTGAGCAGGAGAGGAGAGAGCAGAGAGAGTTCTGAGCAGAAGAGGAGAGAGTTCTGAGGAGGAGCAAAGGGAGTTCTTAGGAGGAGCAGAGAGAGCAGAGAGAGTTCTGAGCAGACGGAGTTCTTAGGAGGAGCAGAGAGAGCAGAGAGAGTTCTGAGCAGGAGAGAGCAGAGAGAGTTCTGAGCAGACGGAGTTCTGAGCAGGAGAGGAGAGAGCAGAGAGAGTTCTGAGCAGACGGAGTTCTGAGCAGGAGAGGAGAGAGCAGAGAGAGTTCTGAGCAGGAGAGGAGAGAGCAGAGAGAGTTCTGAGCAGGAGAGGAGAGAGCAGAGAGAGTTCTGAGCAGAAGAGGAGAGAGTTCTGAGGAGGAGCAGAGAGAGCAGAGAGAGTTCTGAGCAGACGGAGTTCTGAGCAGGAGAGGAGAGAGCAGAGAGAGTTCTGAGCAGACGGAGTTCTAAGCAGTAGAGGAGAGAGCAGAGAGAGTTCTGAGCAGACGGAGTTCTAAGCAGGAGAGGAGAGAGCAGAGAGAGTTCTGAGCAGACAGAGTTCTGAGCAGGAGAGGAGAGAGCAGAGAGAGTTCTGAGCAGACGGAGTTCTGAGCAGGAGAGGAGAGAGCAGAGAGAGTTCTGAGCAGACGGAGTTCTGAGCAGGAGAGGAGAGAGCAGAGAGTTCTGAGCAGAGGGCGTTCTGAGCAGGAGCACACAGCAGTAGAGTTCACATACGGCAGTACTGCTCTTCCGATGGGACCCACGGCAACACGCATCGTCGCTATGGTCATGCTGGGCATCACTGCCCGCTGTCACGGTAACCACCGCTCTACACCCACAGGCTCGCAGCCTCACCACTCTACACGCACACGCTCGCAGTTCAATTTTTAGAAAAGCAAGGACATGCAAGGATGCTCTGCAACAAAGAGGAACACTCACTTCAGAGAGTAAGACCGCTGCTTCACATAAGACTGCAAAACTATATGTTTGAATGTACAGCATTAAAGTGGTAATGGTTTTACAATTACATCAATAATAATCCAGTTTAACAACCGGTAATTTGCTTTTTAAAGCTGTGTTTAACAAGGACCTATATGTTATATACTATATAGGTCATATGGTGTATGAGCATATGACTGCATGGCTGTAGGACCGCACTGACTGTATGATCTGCATGTTACCGTGTGGACCACTTGATCTCCAGACTGCAGTGGTGTTGAGGTCTCGGTAAAGCGCGGTGACTCAGTGGTGAAACAGGCCTGTAGGTGTGTGCTGTGGATCGTGGCGTGGCGTACGGCTCACGGGGGGGTGGGGGGCGGCTCTCTCTGGTTTCAGACCCCCCCCAGCGGAGCATGGAGAGCTTCATCGCGGCGGTGGAGCAGGTGGAAGCGTGGAACCCGGAGCTGAAGGGCGTGGCCCTGCTGAGGAGCCTCCGGGGGTGGGGGGGGCTGGACGGCCCTCTCGTCCGACACTTCCTGGGCCCCCCCAGCGAGGAGGCTCCCCCCACGCTCCCTTCCGCGGCGTCCGACTTCTTCCGGAGCGTGATTGGCCACCGGGTCACCGAGGCCGGGGAGGAAGAGGGCGTGGTCCTGACGCAGGACGGCACCACGGTCGCCCTGGCTCCGCTCATTTTGGGCCTGGAGGCGGGGCTGCGGGCGGGAGAGGGGTCCCCTCTGTCGGGGGTGTACGCCCTCGCCCTGGCCCAGACCCTGGGCCTGTCCTTCCTGCGCTCCCCGCCCCCGGACAGCCTGGGCCCAGATGGCTGCTGGGATAACGTGACGTCACCGCGGGCCTTCACGCTCTCCGGGACGCCCTCCCTGGCGACGGACGCGCTCGTCAACGGCGGGATGGACGGCGTGGTCCTCGGGACGGAGCTCTTTGGCCGCGCCCCCGAGCGCCCGCCCGTCCTGAGCGGCCTCCTGCGGCGGTACTACCAGCACCGCCTGCGGGACGGCGGGTTGGGCTCCGCCCCCCGCCTCATCAGCCCGCGCCGCCGGCAGAACTTCCGGGAGCTGGTGAGCCCCGCCCTGCTGCGGGAGCAGGTGCGCGAGGCGCTGGCGCTGCGCCGCCGCCTGGCCGCAGACCCCGCCCTGGCCCAGGGGGCGGAGACCGAGGCCGCCGCGCTCGACGCGGGGCTGGAGCTGTTCGTCCGCAGGTACACAGGTGAGCACGACCCCCAGCCGAAGCAGGGAGGGGAGCGGGAGGGTGCTGCACTACTGAACACCCCCAGTGCAGGAATGAGCGAAATAAACCATTAACCAACCAACACACTGATTAACCAACCAACACACTAACCAACCAACCAACACACTAACTAACCAACCAACACACTAACCAACCAACCAACACACTAATAACCAACCAACACACTAACCAACCAACCGACACACTAACCAACCAACCGACACACTAACCAACCAACCGACACACTAACAAACCAACCGACACACTAATTAACCAACCAACACACTAACCAACCAACCAACACACTCAACAACCACACACTACAACCAACGACACATAATTAACCAACCAACACACTAACCAACCAACCAACACACTAACCAACCAACCAACACACTAATCAACCAACCAATACACTAACCAACCAACCAACACACTAACCAACCAACCAACACACTAACCAACCAACCAACACACTAATTAACCAACCAACACACTAACCAACCAACCAACACACTAATTAACCAACCAACACACTAACCAACCAACCAACACACTAATTAACCAACCAACACACTAACCAACCAACCAACACACTAACCAACCAACCAACACACTAACCAACCAACCAACCAACACACTAACCAACCAACCAACACACTAATTAACCAACCAACACACTAACCAACCAACCAACACACTAACCAACCAACCAACACACTAACCAACCAACCAACACACTAATTAACCAACCAACACACTAACCAACCAACCGACACACTAACCAACCAACCAACACACTAATTAACCAACCAACACACTAACCAACCAACCAACACACTAACGAAGCGAGCCATGATTATTTGACAGTGTTAGTCTAATCAGTTCTAACTTCACTGTTAATGAAGAAAGAGGCTGTGACCAAAATGCAAAAATAACAGCCCCACTAACCTCCCTATCAGAAACCCAGTCAATCAGTTATTATTGGGGTGCCCAGTCTTATCCAAAAACAGACGTTGTAAGTGCAGGTTTTTGTTTTTTCCTAACACTAAGCCTGATTCTGATTCAACTTTTCGATGTTTTGATTAAAGACCATGATTAGTTAACCAGTTGAATCAGGTGTCATAGCGCTGGGCTAACGCAAAAAACCTGCATCCACACCGGCCCTAATTTTGACCGGGCTTGTGTAAACAGTTTCAGCCCCACCGGTTGTTAAAAGCGGCCCTGCGTCCCTCTCCCCCTCCGCTAGAGTGTCCCGCCATCATCCCGCGGTGCCAGTGGGAGGCGGAGCCGTACCGGGGCACGCCCACCCTGCTGGCCCTGCCCCTGTCCTTCCTGTACGTGCACCACACCTACGAGCCGAGCCGGCCCTGCCTGACCTTCCAGCAGTGCGCCGCGGACATGAGGTCCATGCAGCGCTTCCACCAGGACGACCGCGGCTGGGACGACATCGGATACAGGTGCTGCCCCAACGCCGCCGCCGCACGCCACGACACGCCATACCACGTTATGTCATGCTACACCACGCTACGTCATGCTACAACACACCTCACCATACTGAAATTCAGATGAAGTACCTTGCTCACGGGTAAAACGGCAGTGTCGATGACCCCCCCCCTCCCCCCCCCACCAGCTTCGTGGCGGGCTCGGACGGGTACATCTATGAGGGGCGGGGCTGGAACTGGCGCGGAGCTCACACCAAGGGCCAGAACTCCCGCGGCTACGGCGTGTCCATCATCGGGGACTACACGATCGACCTGCCGTCCCGCCCGACCCTGGAGCTGGTCCGGGACCGGCTGACGGCCTGCGCGGTGGGCGGGGACCGGCTGATCGCCAACTACACCATCCACGGCCACCGGCAGCTGGTCAACACCTCCTGCCCCGGCGACGCCCTCTTCTCGGAGATCCAGGGGTGGGCGCACTTCAGGGTAAAGACCAGACTGACCGCGTTTAGGCCGTACTGACCGTATGACCGCAACACCGCCTGACATTCGACTGTGCAGTCCTACCGCACGATCATAGGGACTGTACTGTACAAACCGCATGGACTACAATGCCTGTAGGTATGAGCTCACTGTATGTCTGTGAGGCTGTCAAACCCTGACTTCTTATCCTGGATGAAGGGTTCATTAGAAAATATGTTTACATGTTATGAGAAAGATCAGTGAACATGGTGGGCTGACCTGAACTTGCTTTACTGCTTGGTGAAGGCCTGTTCATTACATGGCATTCTGTGCCCAGGACAAAGCCCTTACATTCGTTTCACAGGAAGTCAGCTTACATTCCTTTACATCAGTGACAGGAAGTCACTTTACATTCCTTTACATCTGTGACAGGAAGTCAGCTTACATTCCTTTACATCAGTGACAGGAAGTCATCTTACATTCCTTTACATCTCTGACAGGAAGTCACCTTACATTCCTTTTCATCTCTGACAGGAAGTCCAGCTTTGAAGATTGGCAACATGAAGACACCAGAATAAGAAATAAAATTAGTTTCTTAAGCAGCTTGTCTGTGAATTTCTTTTAACGTTATTTAAATAATTAACACTGTGTTGCCTTCAAAATGTAATTGTATAATGTATAGACGCATGGTATACTGACAAATATAAATTGTATTACACATCATGTGGACAAAACCGTGAATTGAAGTAGAAATGTGTTTTTTACAATGTATTTTACAAAAGAAAGTACAGTATATAGACATGTTGAAATATGTTTAGAAATGCACATTTGTAGAATTCTGGAAATCTTCTGTACCTATAAATAGAAGTATTGCAATTTTTTAGGTAAATTCATATTATACTCTATTTCACTCAGGATAAGAGGGTCTACTGAATATGAATGTAATGTAATATTGTTCATATTTGACATGCACATTTACCATTCATTATTTATGCTTATAACCGTTGGCTTAGTTGATATGTACCATCAATGGAAAACAGAAACAGAGAAAGTAAATAGGCGTACATCCAGAATGCCAGTGTCGTAATTGGAGGTCGTGGTTTAAATCTGCAGGGAGGCATGAGGCTCCTGTGAGGGGAAAGTGCGGGAGGCCGTGACAAACTGCGGGCCTGCAGACTTCAGAGAAAAGATCTTGTGACAAGCGGCGGGCCTGCAGTCTTCAGAGAACAGATCTCGTGACAAGCGGCGGGCCTGCAGTCTTCAGAGAAAAGATCTCGTGACAAGCGGCGGACATGTATGAAGTATGTCACTGTAGGAGGAGGTCAAAATGACCGGTTACTTACAATTATCAAAATAAAAAAAAATAAAAAAAAACTCACTTGATCAAAATTAAGTTTCTTTTACTTGGTATTCTGCCAGCTGTGTTTATGGCTATGGTTGGCTGAGGTTTTGCTAATTATGGGATTGCAGGAAGTGAAAAAAGTTGTTTTTTTTTTTCAAACCTCAAACCTTAATGTGGTCGCCAGGCCACCTGTCAGCCAGACACAGCTCCTAACCAAAGAGCCTCACTGCATAGCAGCCCAAGATCCTCACTGTGTACCAGCCCAAGATCCTCAATGCATACCAGCCCAAGATCCTCACTGTGTACCAGCCCAAGATCCTCACTGCATACGAAAGATCTTTTACAAAGGAGAGGGAATGGATTGGGTTAACAGAGAGGAGAGGTTAAACTTAGGCCCCCTTAGAGGGATCGCTTAGGCTGTCCGTCTGCCAGATCTATGTCAACAAATAGTGCCCCAAGGTGGCGGCATGGGGACAGACGGCCTTGTGATTGGTTGAAATATGATTGACCTCTTGAAAGGGGGCAGGTAACAGCACATGCCATATAAGGAGAGGAGGAAAAGACAGAGCAGGTGGGAGCCCCTGAGGACACAGTTGGGGGGGGGGGGGCGGGAGGTAGACTGCATCTGCCATTTTCCCAGCCCGCTGTCCATACATCAGCTTCCATTCAAACGCTCCCCTTATCTCTGTCCCCTTTGGGCTGCTATCCTGCTTCCCACACTGCTTTCAACAGCGCTTCTGCAGTGGCAGATTCAGGCCAAGCTTTGTGAAACAATGACACCTTGTGACGAAAGCCAGCATTTACCACTTACATCATTTTTCACAGTAGCCATTTACAATCAGGTTTCAAAAAGCTCCAAGGCTTTTGCTGAAGTCTAAGCACACCCAGGACAACACACACTGGGGCAAGTAGCATCCTCACTTAACTCTTTGAAGTTATTCTAAATGTTTTTTCAAAATTCTAAATCGGTGTTCTAGAACTCCAGTGCTGTCAGTCACCAGTAGTGACCGTGACATCAGCAGCATTGGACTGTTCAGTGAAGAGCCTTCTAATCACACATCTGTGACCTCACACCTCAAAGGGTGAGTCTCTTTAATCACAAATAGACCATGCAAACATCATTTCAAATCAACCCTGTTTATTGAACTTTTCCTGGTCGACAGTTCATTTCAAACAGCCTGAAACCGAGCCCTCAAGGTGCAAAAAAATAAAAATGCGAAGCGTCTCTGGAAGGCGATTATTTTCTCACAGAGGGCATTAGAATAAGAGGGGCTGGCTCAAACTGATGTGCATGGCAAGGGCGGGGCTTTGGCCTTCAGCGAATGTGTCTGCCAATGAAATGACCCAAAGACCAAAAAAACCCTGTTTAAGGACAGTAACCAGGGGAACGCTGCAAAGACTGCCGGCTATTTTTTCCATTTTCACATCTGAAAGTAGAGAAATTTAATTTATTTTTTTTAAATAGGGGGAAGACTCACTCCTTGTATTTACTTAACCAGCGAGTGTGCGCATATATACACATATTTACACACTAGTTCATGTATATATGTTTTTGTATATGTACACAGTAGAGGAATCAACAGTATACAGTAGCAATGTTCACATTCCAGGAACTGACCCAACTGAAAGAGGGAAGAAGTCAAAGGGCTCAGAAAGAGAGAGAAAAGCAAACAGAAAGAAAGAAAGAGTACAAGTCCAGGACATGTCCAGTTTCGTCCACCTCCGTATTTGGGACAGAAGTTTTCACTTCAACTGTCCGGGTGCAATTAGAGGAAGGAGTGCATCTGAAAACATACCAAAGGAAAATGGAAACAGTGGCTCTGCTGCTCTGTCTTTAATCGAATCAGCCCAAGTGACTAATTTGGCAACGTATAGCTTTTAGCTTTCATACTGTTCACTTAGAGCACAACACCATGGATTTGCCAGCGTGTGAAATGAACAGAAACCAGTGCACAAGTGAGATGAAAACCTACAATACACGAATAGGGCCCTAAATCTCTCGACTGACCTGTTCTCAGCCACGTTCTTACTGCATGTGCATAATGTGGGGAATCAGCTGAAAGTGAGACAAAATAATATTCTCAGTGAAGACGTGTAGCTCAGCAGTTATGGATAAACAACTGAACAAAAAGAGAAAATTAGGACTATTTAGTCTCCTGGTTCCTGTTCTGAGCAACTCCATAAAATAGTTAAATTATAAGAATGGTCTTTTTTATGCAAACTGGACAAATTTTACCTTATTTACATCTCATATTTACAAACCTTGCCACTTGGGACACTCAAACGCAGTTTTGGTACAAGTAGAACTGGAAAGACTACGATTATCGTCATAATAATGCATTACTCTCTGCATAGAAAACCCAGAAACTGAACCAAACGCTCCTCTTCCAGAAAACTGCAAACAGCAATATTTAAAAAAAAAATAAAAAAAAAACACAAAGCTGCAGTGTTGTATCTGGACGTCAGGCGGTTAGCACACAAACTGGATGAAATCCTAAATTCATTCAAAAGTACTTCTGACAGTTGCTGGCAAACTTAATTCTGCTTTATTAAATAACCCTGTAGGCATCCAGGTGAAATACATCCACCTTTTCCAGGTGAAATACTTCTGGAGAACGCTGCAGAGAACCTTCCGGCCATAAATCACCCGTCCAACAGCGACAGACGTCCGCCCTGAATCGACCGGAGATCTCCCAGTGCCCTGGAGAGCGGACGAAACCCGGCTCCGGACCCCGGACCCCAGAACCTTCATAAAACCCAGAAGCAGCGGCGGCGGTGGTGGCGGCGGACGCGAAGGCCGTCTCCAGGGGAAACAGCGACACCGTACGGACTGTGGAAACGCCGCTCCCTCCTCACACCGCACCTCCAGCTACCGGAACTCCCAGAAGGCCGTTCCAAACAAACGACAGTTCAAAACAGCCGGCAGAGGACAGGACTAAACTAAAAAAAAAAAAAAAACAAACAGGGCAGAATCCCATCTACCCCACTAGGCCATTGGATTCTCCTCATCTTCATCCTCCTCCTCTTCTATATCATTTTCTGAGTACCCCTCTTCTTCTCCCCCCACCTCCCCTTCTCCCCCCACCTGCCCCTCTCCCTCCCCTTCTCCCCCCACCTGCCCCTCCCCCTCCCCGTTGCCCTCCACCCCCCCTCCCTGTAGGATGTCCTCTGTACTCGTCTCCGCTACATCGCTCGCCCCTCCCGCTCCCTCCGTCTCTCGCTCTTTTTCACTCGTTCCTTCGCCCGCTGGTGCCGCGCCCTCCTCCTCCACCTCTTCCGTGAAGGGGTCTTCTCCCTGGGGGGGTTACAGGACGCTGCATGTGAATAATGTTACCTGGACCGCACGTTTTTGGGGGGATTTTTCTGGACATAAGGACTGCATAAATCCTCCATGAGCCAAGGCTGCCATATGCAACACTGAGATGAACCACTGACATGACATTGAGGGAAAAGTTACACACAAAAAAGTGACCTGGGTCATGTGTATGTTTGAATGTGATTGGAGGATAGGAACCTGGATGGTGTGTGTGTGTGTGTGTGTGTGTGTGTGTGTGCATGCGTGCGCGTGCCTGTGTGTGTGCATGCGTGCGCATGTGTGGGTGTGTGTGTGTGCATGCATGCGCATGTGTGGGTGTGTGTGTGTGCATGCGTGCATGTGGGTGTGTGTGTGTGTGCATGCATGCGCATGTGTGGGTGTGTGTGTGTGCATGCGTGCGCATGTGTGGGTGTGTGTGTGTGCATGCATGCGCATGTGTGGGTGTGTGTGTGTGCATGCATGCGCATGTGTGGGTGTGTGTGTGTGCATGCGTGCGCATGTGTGTGTGCAACTCATACCCTTAAATGTTTCTCCATCATGTCGCTGATGTTCTTGTTGCTCAGGATGCTCTTGGCTATTTGCACACTGGACATCTTGAACTGGTCAGTGATGGCCTATAACAGAAAAACAGACAGAGTACATAAAGAGATGCACATGCGCTCTCCTGTACGTGCGCTCTCCTGTGCATGCGCTCTCCGGTGCGTGCGCGCTCCTGTGCATGCGCTCTCCGGTGCGTGTGCGCTCCTGTGCAGGTTCTGCAGCAAGCCCCTGCGTGCCGGTCGCCGTGGTTACCTTGCGGTTCCTCTGGTGCTCCTTGGAGGCGAGGTGCTGCTGCAGCAGGTGGTGCTGGCCCGGGATCACCATGTCACACGCCATGCAGTGCGCCGCCTCAATGCGCCGGCAGAACTCATCCTGCGCCAAGTCTGCGGGACAGGGGACAGGGGGACAGGGGGACAGAGGGACAGAGATAGAGGGGGACAGGGGACGGAGGGACAGGGGGACAGCCATGAGAATGGTACAGGGTGGCATGGCTGCTTAGCTTCAGCAGTTAGCCATGAGAAGGGTACAGGCATATTCAGTGCGTGGCTTATATGTAGATGGACAGAAGGACTAAAAAGTGAAGCAAAAGAAAAATATGTACATGCCTGTGATTGTGTGTGTGTGTGTGTGATTTACCTCTGAAAGGGTCTGGTCTCTGTCCATCCTTATCAAACACATCCTGTCTCTTCTTCAGAATCTTCTTGTTCCGATACACTGTATACTCCTTCACAGGAGAAAGAGGGAGAGGAGGAGGAAGAGGGAAAGTGGACAAGAAGAACGACAGACAAAAAGAAGGTCAGACAACGTCAGTCAGTCGGGATTGGTCTCCTGATTTCAGGTCGCTATAGTTGAAGACACGATATCCCAATGACATCACTAACCCTGCTCCATTAAAACAGAAAAACACATTAAACGCTTCAAAATGTATGGTGGATATACCCTAAAGTACCCTTTACTCACATGATTATAAAAAAAAACCTCCACTTTGCTGTTACCACTTCCTGTTTCCAGCGATAAGCTCACAAACAGGAAGCGCACGGCGCTGGCCCCTCCCCCTACCTGCAGGAACTTGGTGGTCCCCTCGGGCATCCTGCTCTCCAGGAAGCTGATGATCTCCTTGTGCAGCCGGCTCTCCAGGTGGCCGCTGATCTCCGACTCATCCGCCGTCCTGAACTTGCAGAGCGAGCAGGCGAACAGCATCTTGGACCTGAGAGGGGAGGGGTGGGGAAGGAGGGGGAAGAGAAAGAGGGCGAGGGTGGTAGGAGAAGAGGGGGGGGGAAGGAATTAATGTTGTTTCTTCTGTCGTCAAAACTACTGGTTGTTTGTGGGGGCTTCTCATTGTTACAGTAAATCCTTCCTCCCCCGTCCCCGCCCCCCCTGAAAGGTCGAGCATTCCTATTGGTGCGACGGTGTCGAGGGAACGGCGAATCGCTGCGTCCGCGCGCGGTGGGGCCTCTCGATCTGGGGCGGCCGTCGTCTCTACCTCTCTTTCTGCTGTTTCTCTTTACTCCGGCGCCCTCTGCTCTTCTTCTTCGGCTCTTCCTCCACCTCTTCCTCACCCCCAACTGCCGTGGAGGATGAAAAGGAGAAAACTGGGTGAACTGGGAATAAAGCGCTAAACCAGAGGAGAAAAGCAACAGTTGGGGTGAAACAGTCAGGAGAGGCATTTTGACCCGGTGACCCAAGACACAGGATCCAGCCTGGGTCACTATGAAAGGATGGCGGGTTGGGGAAATTATTTCCCTAAAATTGCTTACCCCTCTGTTTCTTTTCCACCTCTTCCCCTGTCCCCTCCTCTGGCACCTGCAGAAAGAAATTTGCTCAACTCAAAATCTGATTTGCTTGCACTTTATCCAACCAGACTATAGCTCCGCCCAGCTGCACCTGGCCACAGGTGCAACCAGCGAAACATTACAGAAATGCCGCTGCTGGATCAATATTTTCTATACTGAATATCCAATATTATCATTACCAGCCCATTCCTTTTGACGACCACTGTGCTGTCTACGTGTATTTATTGAAACAAACCGACAAAAAAAAAAAGACTTTACCTGAGATTTAACTTATTATTTATCATGGTTAACACTCACCCCATCACCATTGTCGTCATCGTCTTCCTCTGAAAGTGAAATGGAAACTGAATCGGCCATTTTATGTGATAAGGCAGTAAAGCACTGCTTCCTCACGCTGAGCTCCTGTCAGCTCCTGAATGACCTGCAAGCCTCAGGCGCCGTTAGGCATTATAACAGCAATGAGCCTTCAGCACGAGGGCAGCTCTATCTGTGAAAGAGTCAGCACAGAGCCAGCATTCCTCTCACTCTGCCTGAGACTGTGTTTGTGTGTGTGTGTGTGTGAGCTGCGTGTGTATGCGCATGAGTGCCTGTGTGTGTGTGTGTGTGTGTGTGTGTGTGTGTGTGTGTGTGTGTGGTGTGGCTGCTGTGTGTGCGTGGTGTGTGTGTGTGTGGTGTGTGGTGTGGTGTGTGTGTGTGTGTGTGTGAGCGTGTGTGTGTGTGTGTGTGTGAGTGTGTGTGTGTGTGTGGGTGTGTGTGTGTGTGTATCTTACTGTGCTCTGACTCCTCCCCCTCAGACTCCGCTCGGCGTTGTTTCTTCTTCTCGTCGCTGTTCTTGCCGCCGCCGCCGCCGCCGCCTCTCCCCTTCTGCCCAGACAGCGAGAGAGCCAACGCTTAGCTGCACACGGGTACACACACACTTATACGCGCACACACACTCATACATACACACACACACACACGCACATACACACACGCTCGCACGCACGCCGTCTCACAGACACACACACCACACACACATACACACACACTTATACGCACACACACACACTCATACATACACACACACACACACACACACTTATACACACACACACGCACGCACGCACACACACACACACAGGCACGTACTCACAGACACACACACACTTATACGCACACACACACTCATAGATACACACACACACACACGCACATACACACACACATGCTCGCACGCACGTACGTACTCACAGACACACACACACACATGCATGCACGCACACACACACACACATACAAACACACACACACAGTCACCTCATCACACCCTCATCTTTCAAGTGCAGTTCCTGTCTGTCTGTTTGTTTGTATTCCGGCTGCTACACAGCAGGGCAAACAGCTTCTGCTAATCAAATAACTTCTGACAGCCTAATTAGGAGGAACTCCAGTCCTGTCTAATGTAAAAAGCAAATCTGAATCATCTGTCACCATGCTTGCCACCGCCTGTCAACATCGATATCATTATTAATTGAATACAAATACTCACACGTATTCCTCTTGCATTTATCAATTAAGTTTGTAAACTTTATATTTATCTTGAAGGGTAGTGTACACATTTATATGACTTCATTGCCTCAAGCTCCCATAGTTCAGTTCAGTGTACCTTAACAGACCTGCGTTCAGCAGTTGTTCCAAGGACCTTCGGTATGCACTTATTGCACATCGCTTCAGATAAAAGCGTCTGCTTAATAAATGTAATTTCTTGCCCAGTCTAGTTCGTGATGTCCCTGCCAGACAAATGCTAGATCTGCATTGCAAAGCTCAACTACAAGACCAGTTCTGCCAAGAACAAAAGAATACAGGGTTCTGCAGTGCTCCCATTCCAGGGGCATTTGCCTACTAAAATTAGGATGCATTCGTGGGCTCCTAAATTTTCCAACTTTGAAGCACATGGTCTTCTTGGAAAAAATGTCAGCACAGAATTAATAAAAATCCTAATTTATAGCTTAATGAAAACAAATAATATAATATGTGGTATACAATACAGGCCAAAAGTATTAGGCCACATTACTTAAACATAGCCTCAGACTACTTTCCACAAAATAGCCTCCTTTGGCTTTAATTACAATTAAACAAATTATTGGAAGTCTCTCCAATCATTCTCCAAAGCAGGAGGTGGAGGGGTGGGAGGGAGGTGGAGATGGAGCTCAACTGAAATCTTATCTACCTAAAGTTTGTTTAAAGCGCCTAATACCATGAGCCTGTAGTGTTAGTAAAATAGGCACTAACGTTGAAAAAAATATGGCGAAGGAGGAAGAGTTAGGCTTAGATGGGTGGAGCCAAGTAAACATTTTGTAGCAAGTTCATTTCCAGGAAAGAAATTGCGAAGAAGCTTAAGGTTTCCAGGGGCAACGCTCAGTACACACTCTGAAGGGTCCAGCTGGCGGGCAGTAATGTTACCAGGCGAAGACCCTTCAAGACATCGGCATGCCCTTCCCAATCCTTCCCATCATGCCCCACTCACCTTGCCTTCTCTCTCCGAGCGCGTCCGCTTCCTCCCGGGTCTCTGCCAGGGCCCGGGGCCCCCGGAGGGCCCGTAGGGGGTGTAGGGGGCGAAGGGCGGGTAGCGCCCTCCCATCATGCCGTGGGGCGGCAGGGGGTGGTGGGGCGCGGGGCCGGGCATGCCGGGTGGTAGTCGGGCGGGGGAGGTGGCGGCCGGGGGGAAGAGGGGGCAGCCGGCCGGGCCCCCGGGGCCCCATGCCAGGTTGGGGCCCCATGCCAGGGTGGGGCCCCATGTAGTTGAGTTCGTTCCAGCGGGCGGACAGACGCTCGGAGGAGGAGGGGGGGTGCGGCGGGGGCACTCCGTATCGCGTGTAGGGGTCGGGGGCCGGGGGGTAGTGGGGGTGGTAGTGGGAGGCCAGGGGACCCTCTCTGTAGTGGTAGTAACCCCCTCCACCCCCCGCTCCCCCACCCCCTCCTCCTCCTACTCCTCCCACACCCCCTCCCCCGCCCCCTCCTCCTCCTCCTCCTCCTCCTCCTACCCCACCCCCTCCTCCTCCCCCTCCACTCCGTCGCTGGCCTTGTTGGGAGAACCCTCCTCTCCCGCCCCCTCGGTTGCCCCCGCCCCTGGTTTTGTTACCCCCTGGGCCCCCACCTTGCCCTCGCCGGCCGCCCCCACCCTTGCCCGGCCGGCTGGGGGTGTGGTTTTCGGGGGTCTGTGGCGGTTCCCCTGTGCGCTCCCCGGTCCCGGTCGTCTCCTCACTGTAGCGGTAAGGCTCAGTATCGGCCGCCATGTAGGACTGGAAGGCCTCAAAACTGAAGGAGCTGGGGGGGGGGAAGGGGGGGCGAGGGGGCAGGTCAGAAATACCCTGCTCTAAAAATGCTCTGGACACAATGCTGTTGTGTCAAAATGACGACACGCAGTAGCGTGATCTCTTAATGCACATCATCAGATTCCGACTGCCAGGGAAACATAAGCAGGTGTGTGTACGTGTGTCTGTATAAGTGTGAGTGTGCGCCGTGTGTGTGTGTGTGTGTAAGTGTGCATGCGTGTGCGTGAGTGTGTGTGTCTAAGCGCGTTCTCACCTTTCCTGGCTCTCTTTCCCCCCGTTGTCCCGGGACAGCAGGTCCAGGCGCTGGTTGATTTTGGCGATGATGGAGTCCGGGCTCTCGGAATGCTTCCCGCCGTTGCCGGGAGCCCCACCGACCGCACCCCCCCCAACACCGGGCTTTGTGGCCCCCCAGGACCCGCTGAAGGTGTAGGGCCCCACGGATGCGGGGGTACTGCTGCCGGTGCTGTAGCAGTCATAGCCCTCATAACCTGCACACACGGGGTTAAAAAAGAACAGAGAGTCTGTGGCTGGCCAAAGCTGGTCTCTAGCTGGTTGGCTATCAAGAAGTCTCGAAAGCACAGCTTAGGCTGGTTTAAGATGGAAATTTCAGCAGGGCAGACCTGAAAACAATTGCAAGCCATATTACCAGGGAGATAAATAACTCAATAAAATGAAAAATTATTTTTAAACAGCACACATTCTGCAGGTGTGTCCTGTCCCCTCTTTTCCAGGGAGTCCTTGGATGTAAACTCTGATTTAGGCACACAGGGGATAGCTGGTAATTGTGCTGATACCAAAGACTGATACACGTTAATGGCTCATTATCAATTATTGCAAATTCGGAAACTTTTATAGACGGTTCAGCGTTGTACAGCAAATTAACATTAAAGCGTCGAAAGAAAACGTCGGAAAGATGTAGTTATGTAGGACAGGATGAATATGAGCTCACAGAAATATGGAGCTAGTCTATATTCAGCGCTGAACGTAAGGCTGACATAAGAACATAACTGGCCCTGTATAAGAGGACGGGATAAATTACTGTGAATTACTATAAAATACACGCGCTTCAAAATGGCAGTTGCGCACAAAGGAGGTAAGCCAAGCCAGTGAACTATCCGTCTACCTCGCCAGTTTACTTGCTTTCTACAACTCCTGAAAAAAATGATGGTCAATCAACAAGCCAGCTGGCTAGTAGACAGCCGAAATAAGCGCAGACAGCCCAGGTCATGATGACAGCACACTAACGTGTCACCATAAGTGCCAAGAATATAAACATTAGCTGGGTGCCTAACTTAGTTAAGATGCCAGAAGACTACAACACACATTCTGTGAACAAATGATCGATGTGATTGTGTGTGAGAACTAGTGGACATGAATGGTTGTTTTCATCATCACAACCACTTAACTAACCAAACGTTGTCACTCAAAACATTTGCTAGAAAGTTTATTCACTGCAGCATCACAGCACACAAAAGCAAAGCCTAACCGTTAGCTACAAACCGAGGATTAGGTTTACGTCCATCAATGTCCAACTTGTGTTGGCTACTTATTAGTACTAGCTGAATAACTTAAAACAGTTTTCGTCGTGACTAACGTCAACCATCAAATGGGTAACTTGGCTTGCTCGCTACGAAAGTCGCAGAACGAGCCCAAAGCGTGCAAATGTTTTGCTGCAGAAACATTTTAAATGGAAAGTGCGTAGCCAGCTAGCCGCTTGCTACCAGGCAAATATTGAGTGTTAACGATCACACTGCCGTGACATTAACATCATAAGCTACACATGATCTGTCCACGGAAATGATGTTTAGCAGGTTCTACGTTGATGACGAACAGCTTTTGGTTACTTTTGAAGGAGATCAACGAACACCGCCAAGTTAAATGCGTCATGTAGTGCCTTACTGACCTCGGTGCTCGTTGCTATCCATTTTCTCGATCTTCCCATTGAAATAAATTAGTACTCCGGAAGAAAAGTACCAAGACCCGGTCACCCCGCCCTGTCCAAACATAATTGGTCAACAAGCTTCTAATAGTGGTTTCAATTGGACCACTGATATGACAATCGTTTTCAAAGCGTGTGGTAGCTCCACTGTGATTGGTTTTTTTCGTTTCTTTTTCTTATGTAGTTTTCTATTGGCTAAAACGGTGACGTTGCAGTGTTTGGGAAGCTACAGTAAAGCACGTTCAGAGATCATCTTGGTCGCACCGGGTACGAGTAAGGAAACCAGTGGCAGAAATAGCTATGCAGTTTCACTCTGTAATTAAATGCTGTGGTCACAATATGCTTGTGATTCAAAATGCCTCAGGTTCGTCGGTACGTTCCGCGGTCACGGGTTTGTGACGGTAACATACTGCACCCACATAACTGTGTTCTGTTGGTGGAACAAGTTCGGTGCAACTAAACTTAGGAGCCGGCGCAACACAGCTGAATAATTTCAAGTTTTCGTGCCCAGGACTCACGTAAGAAGTCCGTGAATCATATTTATAAATGCCGGTATCAAATAATTTTGTTGACGTTTGTTAGTAATTCTTCAGAATTAAAAAAAAAAAAAGTGTGTGTCCTTAATATGAGCAATATTCCCGCGTGGCTCAAAAACAATACAACCCTTATTTTAGTATTAGAATAACTAAAAAATATTGAAGTAAAACATAATTACCTTATATTCCAGTATAGGATAATATAAATATAATCAGTTCAATTCATTTCAGTTATCTATATTCAGTTCCCTAAATATGTGTAGGCCTATAATTGGCCAGAAGGAGGTGCGGTACAAGTACACTTATTCTAGTGCTAAATTACACTATTTATTTATTTTACTTATTATTTTAGAACCTGTGTTGTTGGCTGTGGTGGTTTGTTCACTGCGGTTGTTTTGTTTAGATTTTGTTTCTCTGTGTCTTTTAATTGTACTGATCAGGAGCAGTGCTCCTAATTTCATTGTATTCTAGGCTTTCTAATTCTCGTTGGGAGAACCCTCCTCTCCCGCCCCCTCGGTTGCCCCCGCCCCTGGTTTTGTTACCCCCTGGGCCCCCACCTTGCCCTCGCCGGCCGCCCCCACCCTTGCCCGGCCGGCTGGGGGTGTGGTTTTCGGGGGTCTGTGGCAGTTCCCCTGTGCGCTCCCCGGTCCCGGTCGTCTCCTCGCTGTAGCGGTACGGCTCAGTATCGGCCGCCATGTAGGACTGGAAGGCCTCAAAACTGAAGGAGCTGGGGGGGGGGGCGAGGGGGTAGGTCAGAAATACCCCGCTCTAAAAATGCTCTGGACACAACGCAGTTGTGTCAAAATGACGACACGCAGTAGCGTGATCTCTTAATGCACATCATCAGATTCCGACTGCCAGGGAAACATATGCAGGCGTGTGTACGTGTGTCTGTATAAGTGTGAGTGTGCGTGTGTGTATATATGTGTGTGCATGCGCGCGCCATGTGTGTGTGTGTAAGTGTGCATGCGTGTGCGTGTATGAGTGTGTGTGTGTGTGTATAAGTGTGTGTGTGTGTGTGCGCACGCATGTGTGTGTGTAAGTGTGCATGCGTGTGCATGTATGAGTGTGTGTGTGTGTGTGTCTGTCTGTCTAAGCGCGTTCTCACCTTTCCTGGCTCTCTTTCCCCCCGTTGTCCCGGGACAGCAGGTCCAGGCGCTGGTTGATTTTGGCGATGATGGAGTCCGGGCTCTCGGAATGCTTCCCGCCGTTGCCGGGAGCCCCACCGACCGCACCCCCCCCAACACCGGGCTTTGTGGCCCCCCAGGACCCGCTGAAGGTGTAGGGCCCCACAGATGCGGGGGTACTGCTGCCGGTGCTGTAGCAGTTATAGCCCTCATAACCTGCACACACGGGGTTAAAAAAGAACAGAGTCCTCAAACTGGCTGGGATTCTCAGCTGTGTTTACGATGGTTCAGCCTGTGTTTGACACTTCTAGCTGGTCTGTGGCTGGTCTCTAGCTGGTCGGTGGCTGATCAATGCTGGTCATAACTGGTCTGTGGCTGGCCAAAGCTGGTCAGAACTGGTCTGTAGCTGGTCTCTGGCTGGTCAAAGCTATATTTATTAGCTAGTCTCTAGCTGGACAGAAACTCTAAGTGCGGTCTGACAAGGGTAATGTATTGGGTGAGTATGATCTCCTTAGATTTATACTGAATACTCCTGGCTATGTATCCCAGCATCCTGTTGGCTTTTTTTTTTTACTACTGCTACAGCACATTGACCAGACCCTAATAGGCTTTGATCAACTATTATTCCCAAGTCTTTTTTAACATGTGCACATTGTAATTTTGTACCACCCATAAAGTAATCCTGCCACATGTAGAACTTTACATTCAGTTATATTAAATTTCATTTGCCACGTTTCTGCCCACTTCTGGATTCTGTTCAAATCTTCTTAACTAACCGCTCAAAACATTTGCTAGAAAGTGTATTCACTGCACACAAAAGCAAATGCTAACAGTTAGCTAGAAACAGAGGATTGGGTTTATGTCCATCAATGTCCAACTTGTGTTGGCTACTTATTAGTACTAGCTGGATAACGTAAAAGCTTTGTGTTGACTAACTCAACTATCAAATGGGTAACTTAACTTGCTCGCTACGAAAGTCGCAACATGGGTCAAAGGCGTGCAAATGTTTTGCTGCAGAAATATTTAAAATGGAAAGCGAGTAAACAGCTAGTAGCTTGCTACCAGGAAAATATTGAGTGTTAACGATCACACTGCCGTGACATTAACACCATAAGCTACACATGGTCTGTCCGCGGCGCGGAAATGATGTTTAGTAGGTTCTACGTTGATGACGAACATCTTTTGGATACTTTTGAAGGAGATGAACGAACACCGCCAAGTTAAAGGCGTCATGTACTGCCTTACTGACCTCGGTGCTCGTTGCTATCCATTTTCTCGAACTTCTTCTGTGGGATTTGTTGGCGGATTGTACCCCAGCTTTAAAGGTGCATACCGCCACCTACCGTGCCGGAGTGTGCAGCGTCACATCAGTAAACCCTGTATCTTAAATTTGTCAACCCTGTGTAATTTATAAAACAAAAAACTGCCCTCCTAACGTCCCTTACATTTTCTCGATCTTCACATTGAAATAAATTAGTACTCCGGAAGGAAAGTACCAAGACCCGGTCACCCCGCCCTGTCCCAACTTAATTGGTCAACAAGATTCTAACGGTGGTTTCTATTGGATCACTGGTATGACAATCGTTTTCAAAGCATGCGGTAGCTCCACTGCGATTGGTTTTTTTTTACTAACCAGTTTTTTTCTACTGTAGTTTTTTAGTGGCTTGAAACAGTGACGTTGCAGTGTTTGGGAAGCTACAGTAAAACACGTTCAGAGATCATCTTGGTCGCACCGGGTACGAGTAAGGAAACTAGTAGCAGACATAGCTATGCAGTTTCACTCTGTAATTAAATGCTGTGGTCACAATATGCTGGTGATTCAAAATGCCTCAGGTTCGTCGGTACGTTCCGCGGTCACGGGTTTGTGACGGTAACATATTGCACCCACACAACTGTGTTCGGTTGGTGGAACAAGTTCAGTGCAACTAAACTTAGGAGCCGGCGCAACACAGCTGAATAATTTCCAGTTTTCGCGCCCAGGACTCACGTTTTTATAAATACCGGTATCAAATCATTTGTTGACATTTATTAGTAATTCTTCAGAGGTTTAAAAAAATGTGTGTGTCCTTAATATGATCAATATTCCCGTGTGGCTCAAAAACAATACAACCCTTATTTTACTATTAGAAGTTAGAACAACACAAAAATATTGAAGTCAAACAATATTACTTATGTTCCAGTATAGGAATTTAAAAAATGTATTCAGTTCAATCAATTTCAGTTATCAATATTCAGTTCACTGAGTATTCGCGTAATTGGCCAGAAGGCGGCGCTATTTGCATACTTTTCAGTCGCTTTATGACCGTGTCCTTCCGTTTGGTTAGTTTATTTTGGGGTGCCTTTTCAGTCATCTTGTTGGCTTTTTTTTACATGATATATACTAATACCGGAGTGTGGCATATAAATCAGGCTCCCAAGAGTTATATTTGCACAGAAACCGCTCTACACCAGCCCAGATGACATGTGGTTCAAAATGCAAGTACCTGTGGGAATTCCTGTAAACCTATACATACTCACACATATACTGTATATGTACTGTGAACACATGTACACAAATAAATACATGTGCATAAATATTGCTGTTTTTTATGCCAATTTTCCGTGCCTAATAATGAAATTGGCGCATCCTTGTTCCAAATCAAATTGCTATAGCCTTTCAATCCAATGACCCGGGGACCTCTCCTCAGTCAAAGCAAGATCGATGACAAACTGAACCCCCGATCCCCCTAAAAATGTTCTCCAGTTCCCTCTTTTTTCTCTCAGGTGATGGAGGTGAAGGTGGTCTGATCCGATCGTCCCACACGCTGTGACGCGATGTGGCAGATCCAACATCGCAGTACGTCCAGAGGGCGTTCAGGCCTGTCCCAGAGGGCGTTCAGGTCCAGAGGGCGTTCAGGCTTTTCCCAGAGGGCGTTCAGGCCTGTCCCAGAGGGCGTTCAGGTCCAGAGGGCGTTCAGGTCCAGAGGGCGCTCAGGCCTGTCCCAGAGGGCGTTCAGGTCCAGAGGGCGCTCAGGCCTGTCCCAGAGGGCGTTCAGGTCCAGAGGGCGTTCAGGCCTGTCCCAGAGGGCGTTCAGGTCCAGAGGGCGCTCAGGCCTGTCCCAGAGGGCGTTCAGGTCCAGAGGGCGCTCAGGCCTGTCCCAGAGGGCGTTCAGATCCAGAGGGCGTTCAGGGCTGTCCCAGAGGGCGTTCAGGTCTGTCCCAGAGGGCGTTCAGGCCTGTCCCAGAGGGCGCTCAGGCCTGTCCCAGAGGGTGTTCAGGTCCAGAGGGCGTTCAGGCCTGTCCCAGAGGGCGTTCAGGTCCAGAGGGCGTTCAGGCCTGTCCCAGAGGGCGCTCAGGCCTGTCCCAGAGGGGGTTCAGGTCCAGAGGGCGTTCAGGCCTGTCCCAGAGGGCGTTCAGGCTTGTCTTTCTGCGCAAAATTGCAGTGCGCCACCGTTCATTAACCTCTCTATCAGAGGGAAGGTTGGATTCGTCAGAGCAGTTCTGGGCGGGGGACGGCAACGTGTGGGATGGTCCGTGCTATCTCCGTCTGTCTGATGGCAAGTCTAGACTGCGCCGCAGGTGTAATTGCATTTGGGCCGAGAACTCCCTTTGCTGGAGCCAATCCAGCTCCTTCCTCCACCAAACAGTGCCCTGGAAGACCTCTCTGTGGGCAGCTGGCGCCACCTGTGGGCCGGTCGCAGTTCAGCGCCATTTTAGCGCAGAGCTGGATTTCCTCCGACATGTTCCCAAAAGCAAGGATGAGAGACATGATAACCTTGAGCAAACAACTTGTAGGATTTTTACCCGGAAAATATACAATAATCGCGCTAATGCCCATCTATGACACACTGGCAATCTCTGTCTGTTATGTATTTTCTCAAAATTTGTGCACCTTTTACCTGTATTTGTTATTCTACAATGTGAACTGAATTGCTTCTTGCTGTTGTGAACAAATTGTATGTAAGAACAGTGTGTATGTTGTACTGGATAATACCATTCACTCCGTACTTAAAAATGGAAATGCAGATCTTGACGTCTGTCTGGTCAGGTTTGATTTTCCTCACTTGGCTTCCATGATAATTATAGGATGTGCACCAGTACGTCTTCTGAAAATGAATGAGGCAATTATTTTTAATGAAAGGAACAGATTTACACAAAAGCATTTAATTATTTATCTTGTTTTTCAAAAGCGAGCCTGTGGATTGACAACACGAAATAGGTCTATTATCCTCGAAGGCGTTTCCAGGATCTGCAACTTCACTGATACCTGCCAGGGGATGTTGAAAATGATCGACCAATCCATCAGCTAACCTGCTTATTCCTGGTCAGGGTCGGGGGGGTGGGGGGGGGTTTTCTGGGGCCTATCCCAGCATGCATTGGGGCAAGAGTTTGTAATAAAACCTGGACAGGTCACCAGTCCATCGCAGGGAACTCACACCATTCACTCACGCATTCACACCCAGACCCCAAGTACCCCCTCGCTGCAACCTGTGGGATGGGGCGGGGGTGGGGATGGTGACAGGGGGGTGGTGACAAAGTCGTTTGTCAAAGAGGAGGTGACGGGGTCGGACTACGTAGCGAGCGTGTATTCTGCTGGCAATCCGGAAGAAGCTGAAGCAAGAAAACGTGGTTGACTTGGAGGAAAATTGCAGCAGTAAAAAGTATCTACAGTTTCAGGGTTTGGGTTTCGTTTGCAGCTTGTCCGTGGTATAACCAGGCATAGGAAATGGATGGCTGGAGACCGTCTGCTTTTTGTTAATGAAAGCAGCTTGGTCATGGTTATTTATTTTTCACCTTAATGGACCCAACTGTAACAAACACATCCAAAAGAAAACACTCTGATGCTGAGCATCCTGAATTCTGCAGCAACTTTTGTGCAGTCATTTCAAGACTTTTTGATTAGATAAACAGGGTGGGTTTGATAAGCCTATCGTCTCAATAAAAGTGGACCTTCCATTTTAATGGTGCTGGGAATGTGCTTTTTTGACATTAATCTTTGAAAACACAATACATGACTTAAAATCCTTTCATCTCAACATTACTCAAGACGAAAATATTTCTGGATAGTAGCTCAAGTAGCTAAAGTCAACACAAGCTTCAGAAGCTACCTCTTTACCATAATACACTACTGCCTTTCAGATTTTAATGCGCCTTTTTAAAAAAAATTGTGGCAAGACTAAACCTGACAATAAATGCATAAATTAACAAATTTAAAATGACAATAAACAAATAGTGAAAGAAGTAGGCTACATTATGAAATAAAATCTTTAAATCAATATAGAAGTAGGCCTATGCAATTCAACTTGTTAGGGTAACAGTGTAGTAGATTATAATATAGGTTAGCGTTAGGGAATAGGGTTTGTAACTGAAAAGTTTTATGTTTAATTCCCAGGTGGGGAGCAAGGTTGGTCTACTTAACCTGAATTATTTCTGTGTATCCAGTTGTATAGACGGATGAACGCCTGATAAATTGTAATTACTTGCTTCTTATCAATTAATTAATTATCTTATTTACTAATTGATGCCTTGCCACAAATTAGTATATATGTAGGCCTATTCATTCCTCTTGCTACTAATTAAATTGAGAAAACACTTAACTTATTGAATGATTGGAAAAGAAGAATTAGAATGACTTGACTCACATTGCATCCCGATCAGAGCACACAGACTACATCTCAAGTTGATACGATCACCTCTGTCATGGTCCTGTTTTCCTGTCTGTGTTTCCCTTGTTGGGCCGCCAGATGGCGGCACTTCTGTTTTGTGTCCTGCTCCCCCCTGTTAATTGTATGATTGTTTTCAATTGTCTCGTTATCCCATCATTGTTCCCACCTGTGTCTTGTTATCCCCTCCTTCTGGTTTGATTGTTTTTTGAGTTCACCTGTGTCTTGTTACCCCTTGTCTATTTAAGTTCTTTGTCCCCTTGACTCGGGTGCTGGTTCCTTGTGTTTGTTCCCGAATTCTGTTTGTTGCAAACCGTATGTACCTGCCTGTATTTTGTTCCTGACTTGTGTTTTGTTTGACCTTCTCTTGTGCTCTGCCTTCCCGTGTTCTGCCCTGCCTGTGTTTTTGAGTTCCTGTTGTTTTCTGTTTCATTAGATTATTTTTTGAGTTTGTGTTTTTGCCCATTGTGGCCTTGTCTGTTCCCTGTTTGTTTGCCTGTCGTTAGTAAAGTCTTTGTTAATTTTCCCTTTTTGAGTGCGTTTTTTTTCCCCCTCTGCGTTTGGGTCCCCCCTACCCTTACCGTGACAACCTCCCAGTTTGTACCCCTAGATTTAGCAGCTGACCCTTGTTACAAGTTCTGGTTTTTGGTCACAAACCGGTTTTACTGACCAATGACTTCCTTTTTAATTCCCAGCCAATATTTAAAATCATTAAATGAGGCTAACGATTGGATGTCAGTTTAATCAGAATTATCATTCCTCTCACTTGTATTCAGTTTCAAATTTACCTTGGTAAATCACAGAACACCTCTCTGTGTTCTCCTTTCAGGAAAATATATTTCTTTTTCCCTCCAAGGGCAAATGTAATTATGGGACAATTATCTCTGGGCTGCTCTTTTCAAAGTTTGAACATTCCATTCAGATAATACCATAATTTCTGGATGAATTTGAACCAAAACCCATTGTGGCCACACAGAAAAGCAAACAAAACTGTTCGCCTTCTGCTACGTTTTGGGAAGTCTTCACCCATAAAGGCAAGCCCAAAATAGCCTGGTAGGCAACTCCTTGCCATGCGCAAGTGGCAAGATGTTTGAAAAGTGTGGCTTTCGAAGTATTGCTGAGGTGTCAGAGAATGATGCCCCCTGGAGATTACCCTTGGAACTGAAAGATATCACAGAAATGTATTTTTGCACACAAACTCACTGAAGGTCATGTAGCACTTCTGCAAGAGAAAATACAAAACCAACCTCAAATCATTCAGAGAGATAACCCCCCATAACACGCTCAAGCCTAAGCAGCACTTTTTCCTGCATCACCTGTGTTATAAGGCTTTGGAACCCCACCCCCCCGACCCCTGGCCCACTCCGACCATGTTGCTGCATGCATGCGATTTGAGGCTACACATCACTATATCCTCAGTCTTAAAAGAGTAGTGAACAACGTCATTAATCCGTGCTTTACACTGTCATCAGTGCCAACAGACATCGGTACCAACAGGCTTACAAAATGTTATCTGGCTCTGGTTTGCTGGAAGACAAAGCCAGCTTCTCCACCACTGCAAATGTTGACATGGAATCTCTATCAGACGGGGTGCTGAGCTCGTTGTTATCCAGTGGAAGTTACCCAGACTGAACCTCTCCATCGCTGTCGGATTATCAAAATGAATGGCGTCACATACTGTCAGAAGATTTATGTTGTGGGAAACAACGTGCAATGATCCTATTTTTGGACGAATTGATCGCACATTTTTGCAAAACATGCATCCCTAAGTCTGAGTCACAGATTGAAAATCACTGGTCGGCAGACCTCCTGACGCCAACAAATAAAGCTTCAGTGAGTCAGCCAGCGGATTTGCATGATTATTATCGACTGACCGCCTACGTAACTGAAAACAAGTGATGTGCTATTCTGAAAATTGTTTTTGTTTCTGATGGTCAGTCATTTTTATTTAACCCAGTCGCCGTTTCTTTGAGCATCACATACGCTGGGAATTATTTTGCTCCTACAACTCCAGAGCATTGAAATGACTTTAAACTTAAATGAATTGCAATGATGCTCACTGGCACAATGAGGACTGCAAGAAATGCTTCAAATGAGATTGTAATGTGTCATGGTTTGTCCGTCCTATTGCTTATTGCATTTGGAAACACAGCACTAATGTTTTGTATTTTATTTTTTATGTTTGCTTATGGCACGTTGTATAGATAGCATAAGAGACTGTAATATTGATAATATATCTGCATATAACAAAATATATTTTTGTTAATAGCAATAACATTTTAAATAGTTTTTTTTTTTTTGAATGTGCTGTTATGCTAATAACAGTCATGCAATTGTTGTGTTTGTGCTTGACTTACCTTTAAGGATCTTTTCTTTGCTGTAGGACAGAAATTTGCTCTCTCTCTTTTCGTGGAGGTGTTGTGAATTTAATAGCCAATTTCTATGAAAATGGTGGAACAGACTGCTAATGTGATAAAGAGCATGTCTGTCCTGCAGCATTGTGTACTTTGTGTATATTTTATTAGTCTGTGAAAGCTGCTTATTAACCGACATTTTATGTATTGCCATGCATTGTGAGTTATATCATTTAATATCAATTTCCAGCTCTTATTTTTTCCAGGATGAAGTTTCTTGACACCACAGGAGACTCAACAAATGCTTATTTCTGTGATGCTCCAGTTTCCATGCATAGCCTTGAGCAGGTGAATTTCAAGTACTTTTCTGATTCATGCCAAATATGTGATCACCAAATATGATGTAAACACACTGCACATCAATGGTATGCTGCATTAATACAGACCTTAAAACTTTTAACGTTTAACTTTTAAGTTTTTTGATTATCTGGTAACAAGACAGTGATTTGCTTGAACTCATGAGCTATTAATATTCAAATATTGGGACGAGGAATGGGAAGATTATGTCGATTTAGAAGATTGCAGTATTCTGCGAGATCGCTGCGAATGAAAACTAATTCTGCAGAACTGCCCCCACCCAAACATCACCCCCCCAATGGTACTTCTGTTCCTTGGCCCAGCACATCCAGAGCTGCAGGTGAGCTTCTGGATGGTGAGGAGCTCTCTGAGGTTCTTGATGGCACCCCGTCTCAATGCCCCGTAATGCAGAATTTAAGATCTGATTGGCCCAGATAATTTCTTCATCCCAGTGGAAACCTTACCCGAAGAACTAAAAGCTGCTCTGGAAAAAAAAAGTATTTGTCCAAACCCAACCAATGTATATTAGGGGATTGCTTCTGTCTGCTGTGGTTTACAAAGCAATGCAGATACCCAGACAAATATCAAACAGTGCCGATGGCAAGAGCAATGGCTTAATCTCAGGGCAAAATGGAATGTATGGACTGACGGCTGGATGACAAGTATTATAGATAAATTTAAAAAACCGACTGAGGGGTCAGCAAACATTTGAAAAACAAAAGTACTGTGAATAACTCTCAAAGTGGTGCAAAAAGAAGAAAAAAAAAGCCATCTCATTTAAATCTGGAGCCAGGGATGCAAGAGGGAGAAGATGAAACATCCGAAGATAAAATTGTTGCTCAAATGAAAAAAAGAACTGATGCAGATGAAGGGGGGAGGGGGATGTCAATTGAAAAATCTTCAAATTCAAGCATTTTCCATTTCTGAAGAGAAATGCTCAATGCTGGTGGCAACACGCAGGAAGTCATCAAGGAATGTCCCGCTCTGTTTACCAGAGACGGTTTTGTAGTAGAATTTGAAGAGCTGAACAATTCTACAAAGGCAATGAGGGAATTCCACAAACATACTTCTCGGAGGGGCAGAACCCTACCGGAGATGGGCAGACAGCAGGTGCGTAAGTGGGCAAGGACAATATCTCCTGCAGACGCTGAAAAGCTGGCGCAGTTGGCTGAAGTTAAGTCGCAACCATTGCTATTACTTTAGAAAGACGAGCAGACCGAAGAGCCTTCAGGAGGTGCTGCACATCGCCAGGTGCTTGCTGGGATTCTGATGCTGGCGCTGCTGTTGAATGACAGTTTCCTGCCAGCAACACAATTATCAGAACAGTGGACGCTGATTTTTCTAGAGTCCTTTCTGAATGATCTAATCATACTTAGTGTCCTCTGCAGGATTCCACATCACCACAGCGGCCTATCAAGTGGTCCATTCGCACCATATCTCACAGCTACTGGGCTTGTTCATTCTACAAGATTCTTCTAGAGAATAAGGCAATTTGGGCTCTTTAGTATTGTCAATTTGGGTTCTTTAGCTGCAGGAATGCTCATGTATTCTGGCTGCATTGTCCCAAACAATGTGAGTTGTACCTATACGTACATTCAAATGCTAATTCTAAAAAGAGTTGTGACAGGAAATGGCAGAATCCCTCCCAAGCTATTGACATTCCTGAATAAATCAAATTGTATGCACACGAGTGCAAATTTAAAAAGGATATTCATGCTATAAAAGGATTTTTTTTCTTTCTGTTTGTACTGTCCGATTGCTTCATGTATTGAATTGTCAAGTGTAACGATGGTTAATTGTGGTTTGAAAGATATTGGAGTTCAGTGTTTGATAAAGGCCAGATAATTTCAGATTTGACTAGATGAGGTGTTTCATGATTCCCTGATGAGGCGGTGTCCCACAACTCCAAAAACGGCGTTTTGTGGTACTACTGTCATGAAAATCAAACAAACTCAAAAAACGACAGAATGAATTCTTTATTATATTTGATCAAATAGGAGATAACAGTTCAGAGCACTTCAAGGCAGTCTCTGAAGTGAATCTCAACAAGCCTGAGATTCAACAGTGGCTTGTGTACTTTGAGCAAACCACCTTTACTTGCGAAGATATTCAAGGCAGCCTGTTGTACTTTTCCATTCTTTTTTTGTCTAACTGCCCCTTTCTCACACACACACAGGATGGGGGAGAGGGGAGTATATTAGATCCTATCTCTCAAGGCCTCCTTGTGAGCAAGGAGTCAGAAGAGTTCAGGCAGATAGACGCCCCCCGTCTCAGTTTCATTAAAATACAAAGTAAAGTAATATTTTTTAAGTAATATACCAGTTGTGGAGTTTCAATACACTTTCTTTTAACAGTGCACAATAAGAAAGAAAAAAAAATCTTTATTAATGTTTCATATTAATAAACAACAAAAATGTGAACTATAACTAGAGTGCCCAAAAAAGTACAGTTTCGAAAGTGTACTTTTCGAAAGTACACTGGCAGTTCGACAATGTTGCTTTTTTTTTAATTTTTTTTTTTACTTCAGACGTCAGAAAATGATTATGCTAATTTGACAGTTCACGAGCATTTATGCCTGCATTTAAAGCTGAACTGAAATCAATGGGGGCATAAAAAGTCTAATCACACGGAAGACATTATTACACATTTTGTTACAAGAAAAACTGATTGTGAAATGTTAGGTATCCTAAAAATGTTACAGCCGCCAGAATCCTCGGGAACAACTTCTGTACAGCCATTTCTTAAGAAAATGGCACCAAAAAATCGGCGCTTACTATTCTATCACTATTGATTTTCCGATCAGTCGAAGTTATGCCGACATCGAGACCAGCTAAAATGTTATCTGACATGGATAGACCATAAACCTAGTTTGAGCAACGAGATTTTTTACATTTATATCTTCACCAATATCTTGTCTACAGTAGGGTATGAAGCATTTTAAGTTTACGAATGGGGAGGGGTGTACTCAAATGGCCCAGAATCCATTGCGGGCACACCAGACCCCGTTGTTTTCTGGCTTTCCAGAGCTGGTTAACGGACATCATTGTGTCGCGGCGGCACTCCCAGTGGAAGAGTTTGCCATGAATGTGTGCTCGCCAGCGGCTAAGAGAAAACAATCGCCGGCAGACTAACAGAAGTTGCCTTTTCAGTATATTTTCCTTAGCTCCCCATCGTCCAGAGACAGCAGTCTGTAAAAACAGGCAAAAATAGAGGGCATTAAGTAGCACTTCTAACCTAACCCCCCGGTCCCCAAACACGAACTCTTCTCCGCATTCGTACCCTCCCCGCCTCGCTGGATATCTTTTACCGCAGTCAATCCCACCAGACAAAATTAGTGCAAACGTAGCAGTATAGATCAGCTACCGGTCTACAGTAGCCTACACAGGTGGTCCTCAGAAGCCAGCATGGATGCATGCTTTTTTTCCCAGCCAAGAAGTTACACACCTGATTCTACTAAGCAAGGTCCTTAGCAAAGAGTCTAGTCGTTGATTAGTAGGATATTTGGTTCTTAGGCGGTTTAACATCGTAGATGGCGACGTGTGGGATGCGAATTTGGCAGCACATGTTTTTGCACAGATCCGTGTTTTCATTGAGCTTTCCCACCCGCGGCACTCATGCAACCTGGCCATCTTTTCAGCTGAGGCCAAGTACTGTTAAAGTGAATCACAACAAGCCCCGCCCACCCGCCTCTGTGTTACCGATTTAGAGCAGAAGTCTAGGGTAACATTGATGGTCTTTTGTTTTGAACGGCTTGAGAATTTAAAAAAGAAAGGAAAAAAAAAACAGTTTCCTACAATTAAATTTAACATTCGACATGCGTGCTCGCGACCGACGGATCAACAAATTGTTCACATCCCAACTGAAAACGCCTCCCCTTCTCTCCCAATTGATGTAATGGGCGCTCAATCTCGGCAAACCCCTTCACACAAAGCGCCTGTAATGAAAGGCCGCCCCCACAAAGCTGTTGATTCCAGTTTGATTTTTTTGGAACAGGCTATCCCCACACAGCATCCGCTGCTGCAGGGCCTGTCGTTATGCCTTCGGCCGAAAGGACAGGCCCTAAATAATGGGCCTGAATAGAAAATAAATTGCACTCTGATGGGGTCACTTACAGGCACGGCTTAGACAGCGCCTCATCTCAACAGGCAATGCCGGTCCCCCCCGTATGTCTGCGAGGATACAATCTATCGACTTTATGAAAACTACTTGGTGAGTTACATCGGCGGGGCGTAAGCTGTGGGTCTCGGGGGGTATCTTTTGGGTCGTGAAATCATTATGAGTCACTCTGGATTTACACCAAACACATTCCCGTCGCCAGAAGTCATTTTCAACGGAGAGGGCGGCGACCCGCGCGATGACTACTGCACTCTGCCAAACTGCCGAATAATGACTGTCGTTGACGCTCGGCTAGCGTGTTCTTCTTTAGACCAGCGGTGCACAAACTGTGGGTCGGTTAGCCAAGGTCACGGCGGATATATATTTGCTCGTGGTGTCGTGTTAGGGGGCCTGTGTGGGGGAAAAAAGGCGTTGATATTCTTTAACGCTGTTTTGTGTTCGTACAAATAAATTTCAAATGGATAAAATAAAACTTGCTAAAACGCATTTTTACTGTTTGCATTTGACAGTGCGTTTCACACGATCACGTAGATGCGTGCTTTAACGTTGACTGGTGCGTCATTCCTACTGCACTCCACAAGCTAGAGCCCAATTTGCACCGCATTTCGAAGAGAAAAAAACGTCTAAGCTGGGCAAAATCTCTTCAGCAGGAACATTGGCAGCTAAAAACTCTCTCTGATCAGAGCCAAGGAATCAAGCTGGCGTACTGTCTGCCACCTCCCCAGAATTTGCACCCCCCCCCCCCGCCCGCCCATTCCTCATTAGCTGCTGACACATTGCCATCATACCCTACAAATTCCTATTTAATCGCCGTCTCTAGTGTCTGCTGCCCCTGCCGCAGAGGTGGGTAACCCGGCTTCAAAGAGTAAAAAGACTGACCATGTATTTGCTCCACCACCATGCACTAAACCAGCTGACTCTAATTAGCATAACTCTTCAGCATGATGGGAGACCTAATTATTGTAATCAGCTGGTTTAGTGCATGTTGGTGGAGCAAATGCATGGTCAGTCTTTTTACTCTTTGAAGCCGGGTTACCCACCTCTGCCCTGCCGTACCACTGCCAAAAAGAAAAAAGGAGTTTACTGAGCAGAATAGTTAGGTGAGCTGAATCGGTCATCGACAGCAAAGGGAGTGGTTGCGCTTGGTCAGGTGGTTTTGTGCGCTCCTGCAGATCGTGTGTGTGTGTGTGCGCTGTCGTGGAGATCACACGTAAACTCGTAGAGGAAGAGAGTCTGTGTGCCTGTAACTTCTTTATTATATTTGGGCAATAACGGTTCAAAACACTCTCACTGGCGTCTCTGCAAAGCAAAGGTCGTTTGCCCCAAAGCCGCTACTGAATCTCAAGCTAGCCGAGATTCAGTAGCGGCTTTGGGCGAACGTCCTTTGCTTGCAAAGATAGAATCCGAAGGCAGCCTGTTGTCCCTTTCCGTCCTGTCGTGTCTCGCTGTGTGTGTGTGTGTGAGAGGAGCAGCGTGACAGAGAGGGCTGTACATTCTCTCCTGTCTCTCGAGGTCGAAGTCCTCCCGTGGGCGAGGAGACGGAAGAGTTCAGTTAGATGCCCCCCCCCCCCCCCCTCGTCTCGTCTCGTCTCTGTTTGATTGAACAGAAATACAAACAAAAAAAAAAAAATGTACAGGAAGGACATTTTATATTTTTTCTTTCTTTTTATATCTCAGAAACCTGGATTTCTGCTGGGATTTTGACCTTCTGCGAGGTGACTGTGGCTCCTCAGTACCACAGTCACCCAGAGACGCCAGCAGCCCTGCGGGGTGTGTGATGTGCAGGTGCGCGCGAGTGACACGCGCGCAAGCCCGCCGGACCCCGCCTGCCCTGGAGGGGGCGTCAGGCTCACAGCAGGATGGGTGGACACGGCGCCATAATCCCCATCTTAGGCCTCGTACCCCGCTGCGCGAAAACAGCACAAACAAGGTTCCTGTCAAAATACCTGGCCGGCTTCCCGCACCTGTGACGCTGCCGGCGCAGGCAGTCTGCTCTTACCGCACAGCCGCCCGCGTGTGTGTTCTGCATTCCAGCGAGCCGGATAATGGCTCCTTTGTGTAAGCGATGGCTTTCCAGATATTCAAATGTAAATTAGCACGTTGAATTTCTCAGAACGCTGGTTGTTTTCTAGCATGTCTGTTCCCATGGTGATTGCGTGCAGACAATGGGGTGTAATTTACAAGGGGGGGGGGAGAGGACAGGGAGGGGCTAACAAGGCTACAACCCACACACTTCCCCCCCCTCCCCCCCTCAGTATTACAAACCAGGCCAAATAACCCCTGCAATAATATAGCTGTCAGGGTTCTGTGTTTTCCCCCTGTCTTTCCTTGTTGGGCCGCCAGATGGCGGCACTTCTGTTTTGTGTCCTGTTTAATTGTATTATTGTTTTTTATTATCCAATTATTGTTGGTTGTCTCGTTTTCCCTTCCCTCTCTGTGGCCTGATTGTTCATTGTGCCCTCCTGTGTCTCGTCTGCGTCGTGTCTATTTAAGTTTCCCTTCCCCCTGACTCAGGTGCTGGATCCTTGCTTGCTTGTTGTTTGCCTGCTTGCTCGTTGTTGTTAGTTTGTTTGACCGTGCCTCCGATCGCGTTTCTGCCCTGAGTGTTTCCTGCCCCTGATCTGTTTTCTACGTGCTTTTGGATTTTTGCTTTTTCCTTGTTTCCGGCGTGTTTTGTAGTTTTTTTTTTTTTTTGTGAGTTGCCCTGCGAGGCTTTTTGTTCCCCTTGTTCTGGTGTTGTAAGTAAAGTCTTTGTTCTGCCTATTTTGGAGTTTTGTGTTTTTCCCCGCACTCTGCGCTTGGGTCCTTTCCCTCGCCCGTCCTGACAATAGCATGATGATGCAAAATGCTTTTATATAATAATAAAGATGGGGATATCCTGATGTGACTGGGATATACAGATCTGTGTGACTGGGATATACAGATCTGTGTGACTGGGATATACAGATCTGTGTGACTGGGATATACAGGACTGTGACTGGGATATACAGATCTGTGTGACTGGGATATACAGGACTGTGACTGGGATATACAGGACTGTGACTGGAATATACAGAACTGTGACTGGGATATACGGAAGTCCCAAGTCCCACGGATTCCCTGACTTTCCCCATTATTATTATTATTATTATTATTTTGTCATGTCTGCGATTTCCTCTTGTCTTCAGTTCTTTAGGATGGTAACTGCCAACTTAACATAGCATACTGTGTGATTTGTATAGGCCTACGCTTTTTAACCAGTTTATTACGGAATGCTAGGGCAAATCTGCAGCCTAAAAATACTACTGAAATACCAGCATACCAGTGATCATTTATCTACTTTAAACAACCTCATTTGTAGTGCAGCGGTGACCTGAGCTTGGTGAAAGGTCTTTAAAATGAGGCTTAATGATTTCTATAGACCAACATCATCGGCTGTTGTGTCAGCATTGTCCCAGAAGGAAATTTTAAACATATTTTCTCGGGCTATGATGGGTTTTAGTTTTAAAGAGAAAAATTAAATCAATTCAGTTGTTTTGTTTGTGCGGCACAGAAGGGGAATTAAAGAGCGAGGCAGTGTTGGATATTGATTTCGTTGTGATTTCACAATTACCAGGAGTGCGAAGTGCTCCAAAGTGGCCTAGTTTCATTCCGTACTTGCAGTTGAAGGTATCGGGCTGTATGTCCCTGATTTATTTAAGCCCGTGTCTTTGCGTCATTTCAAAAGTTTCTTTCTCCTCTTCTCGAAAGTTTGATGCAGGATAATCCTGCTCAATTAAAAAAAAAAAAAAAAAAAAGGGGGGAGAGGGTTTCTCACAAGTGAATACTGTGCTTTAATACCAACCCCCCAAAATGAGCACTATTAATGTTTTACTTCTGCTGCAGGGCTGGCAAGCCACGAGACTGGGCAGGGAGGACATTTTTCCTTATTGAAGTCTTTAGAGAACCCTGCTGGCAGGCCCTGGTTTTCTTTTCTGTGTTTCATGTTAAATCTTTGAGCAATCTCTGCGGTCGGCCACAGCGACTAGCACCAATTAACTTATGCAGGTCAATACAGGCTAGTTACATTTGTCTAATTACCCGTAGCTTGTGGGCGGCTAAAATTAAGATGAACTGCACATTTAGTTTTAGGCACTTCATTTCATTTAAAATGTCAAGAAGTTTGGCTCTGCAAGTATTGACGAAGTCCGTCACTTTTTTCTAATGCAAATGCGTCAGACCCTCAATGGAGTTCACTGCAATGCTTTGTAAACATTTGAACCCTGGAAATTAATGCATGAATGTATTCCATGGCTGTGTGTGTGTGTTTTAAAAATACTGCAATATTGGAGTGGCAATTTGTGTGTACTTAAAATACATCATGAAAACCTCCGCAACAATTTTCTGTTGTTTCTGTGCGTCTCATTTTCGTGAAGGATCTTCCTGAAGAGATCCTTTATTACATTGCTCTTGCTTGGCTGCGGTCAAGCCACGCAAAATAGGCAGAGCAGAAAAGAACAGGGCGTCCATTTTACCCACCGCTAGATCTGTAAAGCTTTGAGACGGCTTCTCTTCGGGATTGTCTGTACCGTGCTTCCTGAGGCCACTGCGTGCAGACTGCGTGGGTGACGACATCACTCTGCTCCAGAGCTGCAGCGACTGAAACGTGAACACGAAGAGGCGGTACCCAAGGGACCTGTCCAGCTTTTTGCTGAACCTTTTAGGCGCACGCAAAACTAACAACGTAACCGACGGATTGGTTGTTGGTTGGTCTCCGGAGGTCGGTCATGCTCTGACCCCACAAACCCCCAAAGGGTTAATAAGATTCCCAATCTGCCGGAATTCGGAAGATACTGCTGAGAAATAAACACAAAAACTGGGATATTTCTGGAATCTGACAATTACTGCTAGGTTTGAGTGAGTGTTCTGTTTTTTGTTCTTTTCTGTTCTTTGTTATTGACTAATCACATCTGCCCCCGCAGGAGGACAGCTGGAAAGATGCCGCTGAGACAAACAGTCTAAAGCCATTATTTACCGGTAGTTCCACCAGCCACAGAACATCCCAAGCATTCCAATGTGTGCATTTCTTTCCTCCGCAAAAGAAAAAATCAGTTTCTTGCAGGTCTCCAGAGAGTGTCTTGTGCAGTGTTGCCAAATTGATGGTAAATTCACCACGGGTGTGTGTGTGGGTGGTGGGGGGCGGTGGGGGGGGTATTATAGGCTAATGGAGGAACTCATTGCAGAAGGCGAACTCATGAGGAGATTTATAAACACACAAATTAGGGATGTTTCAGGAATCTCACGATTACTGATGGCCTGGAGTCTTTCTCTTGTTTTCTCTCATTTTATTGACGAATCAAATATAATGCATAGCACTACACTGCATCATCTGTAATGGTTGGGGGGGGGGGGGCGGGGGGTTGTGTTCTGTTATAGAGGACTGACACGGCAATACATTTTCCAGGGCAAGGAATGAAGGGGGGGGGGGGGTGGGGGGGGGATCCAGCCATGATCTGAGCAGCTCTCCCTTAAATATAGCAACTGTTAAAGGTACGGAGAGACACAACTCTCATCTGCAGCGACGGAGAGACACAACTCTCATCTGCAGCGACAGAGAGACACAACTCTCATCTGTAGTGACGGAGAGACACAACACTCATCTGCAGTGACGGAGAGACACAACACTCATCTGCAGTGACGGAGAGACACAACTCTCATCTGCAGTGACGGAGAGAGACACAACACTCTCATCTGCAGTGACGGAGAGACACAACTCTCATCTGCAGTGACGGAGAGACACAACTCTCATCTGCAGTGACGGAGAGAGACACAACACTCATCTGCAGTGACGGAGAGACACAACTCTCATCTGCAGTGACGGAGAGAGACACAACTCTCATCTGCAGTGACGGAGAGACACAACTCTCATCTGCAGCGGATGAAGTCTTGAGCGTTTTCCCTCTCGGTTGCTCGAGTTCAGAGGATTTCCGTTTCCCAGGCAGCGAGCGGGAGGGGGGGGGGTCACACGGGGGCTTCTCTGTGTTCTCGAGCGCTGAGCTCTTAGGCGGGTCTGACCCTCCGCTCTAGGCCTCCTGGATGTCACCGCAAACAGCGTCTTTTCGGTTTACGCACTGTCTGGGTAGACCAGGGCTATGCAGACTGTCCCCACACTGTCCCCAAACTGTCCCCACACGTTCGTCACTTTAGACCCTCCAAGGTGTTGGGTCGCAAACGTGCGATTAGAACGCTCCAAACTGAACATTCCAATGTTGATGTACCAATAACACTGCTGGTATTTTGATGTCCAAGCGACTCTTCAAAGGGTTAAAAATATCTTTGAAAGAAGAGGAAGTCTTTTGGGAGGGGATTTAAAAAGTTTATTTATTCTTTTTCAATATTCTATGTCTGTGCTCTGGGACTCTAGGACTCGTTGCTCCCAGTTACCAGTAGTGATTGTCACTTTAGAATGTTCAGCTGAATACATTCCAACTACGTACTTGTGCTCTTGCACCTCAAAGGGTTAAAAATGATGAGTCACAGAAGCAGCCCTGGCTCAGAGCATTCCGCAGTTTGTCCGCATAGATGGGAGAAGCTTTGCTGGCTGGGATATCCAGCAGGAGCTCCTTACACAGAGGACCTGGCCTGAGCCCTAATAGCTTAATATTTGATAGCACAGGGAAGCCTCATTGACAGTTACCACCACTGCTGGCTCGGAGCCGCTAGTCCGCTATATAATCAACATTCCCTGCCTGTATCTTCTTCCTGCTGCAGGCTGCACTCCACAGTGGCTGTGCTAAGGGGAGTGGGGCGGGGGGGGGGGTAAACTGAGGCTACAGCCCCGTCACAAATTGGGATACACAGCACCTACCGCCCCCACCACACACCCCCTCCCCACCCAAGCATTTTCTTACAATTTCACATTTTGCACACACACACACACACACACACACAAAAAGAAATTATCAGCACCTCCATGTATTGCCCTGGCTCCTCCGCGGCACCTCCAGGGAAGCCTCCCTTGTCACGCTTGATTGAGCACCGGCTGCCCGACTCCAAGCGGCGGGAGCTGTGAAGAGGCGGAGGGATAAAATGGCCGGAACGCGTTTGGCTGGCAGTGCCCTGAGCTGCTGTGATCAACTGCGCTTTTACCGCTCTGTACAAAATGTTTGTCTGCGTGAGATAAGGTTTGGGGTGGTGTCAACAAACCCCCTCCAGCAGAATCCACCAGATACGCCTAGAAAACATCTGACAGGCTCCACATGATGGGGGGGGGATAAAGATAAATATATACATATACTTGGAAAAATAAATTGAAAAAATTATCTCCGCAGAGTGCAGACCTTGCCACAGCAATCACCCCTTCCATTGAATGTGGGCGGCAGATGTCTTGGCAAACCTGTCATTACTTTTTGAGATATGTTTGGCCTGATGGTGGCGCTACAGAAAAGAGGTCACCAAATTTGTTTAGTTTCTTCCTCTTGGGGGCATTAAGGGACCATGCAAATTTCACGGCAACCCCGGCCGTTACGTTTCCAGGTATGTCTGTGCAACGGACTCTTCATGCTCTATAAAACATACAGTGAGCTACCGTAACTACTGGCGTGTGCACCTGAGAGCAGGGTGAGCAATCGTCAGAAAAAAGAAAAGCGAGGAAATGTTTGCCGATGGAGATGCAAGACGATGAGCCCCAACGCTTTTATTTCATTCTCACATTCGCACGCAGTCCGTAAGCAATAAACAGGAACTGACACCAGTCGGCAGCTGGAAAATGAAATGCCTCGCCATAAACATGAGGGGTTCTCGTGGAATTTGCCAAGGTTACCTTAGAGCCAGCGGCGCCTGCGGCAGCGATTGATTTAATTTTAAATTCCTTTTCGCTACGCCTCGGATCACGAGCCAATGCTTACTGGGGGTGCGGAACGTCATTGGAGAACGCAGAGGCTCTGCTCAGTTATTAGCTGCTATATCCTTGAGATGCTGCCTGTATATTTTTTTACTTGATGTATGATATAAACATTTTTCACATAATAATAATAATAATAATAATAATAATAATAATAATACTACATTGATTGCTCAACATGTGTCACCACCAGAATTGAGGAGTCTTTGAATCTCAGCCTAAAGTTCTCCCTGACATTCCCCAAGGCAGAAGTTGTTAATGGCTCAGGTCTGTTCTTCCAAAGCTGTGTCTTGAGGAGCTCTCAGCTGAAAGGATTTTGGTCTTTCCCTGTCATCTTGAACAGTGTACAGAGAACACTAATTATTTATCATCGTTACCGCCACACACTGCATGTCATTTTCAGGAAATATCATCATATTTCAGTTATACTATTATTTAATATAATGTGTCATCAGATACTTGGTATAAACATTTCTTACCATGGTATACTGTGATAATAGATAAAGTTTAACCACTTTCTGGACAGGGTTGTCCAAGCTTTTCAACTGATGCTAATGAGAACCCATTGCCCTATTCAGTTGTGAGATCACATACGTGATTAGAATGTTCTTAACTGAATATTCCAATGCTGATGTAACAACCTCTACCGGTAATCGAAAGCAGTGGAGTTCTGGAACGCTGGCTCAGAATTTTGAATTTTGACATTCCAAAAAAACCTTTTCTTCAAAGGGCTAATAATGTGATCGGTTGTTCTGTTGTTCAGATGTTTTTTGGGTGCTCTCTCTGATCAGACAGACGTCAGTGTTTTACCCCCTCCTGGCACCAGGGTGAATTCGTTTAAATGCACTGCTTTAACTGTAGAAAAGAGAACTATTGCACAAATGTGGGGAAGGTTTTGTAATCCACCTCACACACTTTTGGGATTCTTAAGAGTGGAGTATTTAAGCACACCTCTGTGTGATTATTAAATCTGTTCTGATGAAGACCTGCGGGTTGAATAATATACTGCTCTTGTGGAAGTTTTTATTCCAGATCATCTAACGTGACTGCACATTGTACAGAAAGAACTCTGGACTGCTTTTTCTCATTTTCTCATGAGGAATGTTCTTTTTTATGTGCTTGTGTTCCCACCGCCGGCTGTGCAATAAGAATGTCTCCGTCTTTTGTTATGAACATCTTCTGGTCCCTCTCTTCATCATGGTTGCGAATTTTTTTCTCCACTAGGTTTTTTTTTTTTGGATTGACCAACAGCAATAAAGGCTTACCTTAGGACTTGGTTAATCTGCGTGAATTCAATTTATGTTTCCTCATAAGCAGAAAGAAAGGATGTGGGGCCCATGGAAGTCTTTCCTATCGCCTCTGGAGTAGAGAGTTTAGGTCCAGTTAATCAAAGGATTTAAAAGGCTCTTTAGGTTTGCAAAGAGACGGGGCCAAATTACTCTGTTGTACGCTTTGTCTGCACCTGGTGGTTCGGCCACCGGAAAATTCTTCAAGGTATTGTACCGTAATATCGAAGAACCTTCAAGACTTACAGACCAAATATGCGCGTGAAACGCTTCTGCAAAGCCTTGAGAATGTTCAGTGGAGAGCATGTTTATTACAAAATGTTTCAGTCATAGGAAAAAGAAGTACAGTCATTGTTCAGAGCACCGAAAAATTTGAAGTGGATGTTTCTTTTAAGCATTTGATGAGTAGGGTTTCTTTCCAACCTGTTTTCAAAATTCTCAGTCAGCGTTGGAGAGACACGATTGTTTTCAATTGAGTTTTCTTCCAAAACCTGCCCGCCAGCCTCTTCCTTTCGCACCACAGCCGCATGCCGCGCACGCAGACGCGCACGCACACGCACACAGCGGGGCGGAGGAGACCCAATCACACGCACACCGTAGGGGCGGAGGAGACCCAATCACACGCCTGCGCAGAGAACAAGCCACAGGCACCCAAAACAGCCAGAGGGGGTTACTCCAGCAGTGAACAGTGCTATACCTACCGACTGTATCCCTCCCGTATCCCTGAGCGACGCGTAGCCCATAATGCACCGCCCCTGTGGGGCTGCGGGCCGCACTGGGCACTGGTACGGTCCGGATTCGAGACCGCGGTGCTCACTCGTTTTCTGCGAACGGTGCTTTTATCGAACGCACCAGGACTTTTAATCCACTAGTGCTTATATTTTCTGTATGTGTTATTTATGACAGATTACATTACATCACGTTTATTTGGCAGACGCTTTTGTCCAGAGCTACGTCCAATAAGCGCGTACCGAAGGTCAGTGGAACAACTACACAACACAGGTCCAATAAGGTACAATGCTCGTTATGTAACGATAGAATGGACAGAACAGACTCCATATCCATTTAGACCGATGTATTTCCTGAAGTAGCACAAAAATTACTTTCGGGGTTACTTTCCAATAGTTTTGCTCTCCCGAGAGCTGGTTTTGGTTTATGAAATGTACAGCTTGACAGGATTTGCATGTATGGGCGACCCATCCCCACCCTGCCCTGCTTGTGTGCAAAAAAAGTTACTTTTCTTTTTCTATTTTTCATGAATGTTTGACATCTAGTCTGACATTGTGCCTCCAGAGCAGTTCTCTTTTTTCCTTTTTTTGCACGCTTCACTATTTTTATTTTATTTGATCTGCCAATAAAGCGAGAAAATAGAAAAAGGCAGATAAAAAATAGTGCTGATTCATCTCTCTTTCTGGTTGCATTGATCAGCCGAACTGAGAACATTGGGGCGTCCTTTCAGGCAACAATCACTGGCTTTTGTTATTGGAAATGAAAAGTTCTTCTGAGTGGGATTGAATCTGTATTGTTAAAGCCCGGACATAGAAAAGGTGACCTCTTTTACCAGCCCACTGGAAATAAAGTACTTCTACAAAATATAACTTCTGTGTGTGTGTGTGTGTGTGTGTGTGTGTTTGTATGTGTGTTTGTTTGCGTGGTCACTGAAGCAGTATATGTGTGTGATTGTCTGTTTGCATGAGTGTGTATGACAGGGTCTTTTTTTTTTTTACGTGTCTTTGTTCAACAGCTGTCACGATTGACCTACTACACTGATGTTCCTGTTTAAATGGGTTTGGAACAAAAATGAGGTGATGGCTGTGGAGATAAAAGGCTTTTTCATTTAAAAAAATTAAAAAAACCAGTGGGAACTGGGCAGGACTGAGCAGTACCTTCCTTTGTACCACAGGTGATCCTGCACCTGCACTTCTGAGTGAATGGGTTTGCACGTATTTTCTTCTTTGTCTTTCGGGATGTTTGTCTGTCTTGAGTGTAGGCTGTCATTCTAATGAGTGAAAGTTAAGCAAACTGCAGCAAAACGAGAAGAAGAAAAAAAAACAAACACACACTGTGATGTTGTGATTTCTGCCGACGGACTGAACAGAATGTTCCGGGTACAGCTTCGCTGCAGTGTGATAGGCTTCACATCGTCCATCTGCACTTATGTCTCAGTCAGTGTTTAAGGGCTTTCTTGCAGCTCAGCACAGGCCAATGTAAAATAGATTTTACTTTGTTATATAAAATGGACTGCATTTATATAGCACTTTACAATGGATGCCTCTCATTCACCCACACCGACGGTGAAAGGCTGCCATGTAAGGCACCAATCAGCTCGTTGGGAGCAATTAGGGGTTAGATGTCTTGCTCAGGGACAAATCGACACACCCAGGGCGGGGGATCGAACCGGCAACCAGACAACCGCTCTTACCTCCTGAGCTATGTCGCCACATACACCTTTCTTGCAGCTCAGCACAGGCCAATGTAAAATAGATTTTACTTTGTTATCATATAAGACATGTTACATCTACATTAAGGATGAGGAAACCTCAAATGTGATTTCAAACCAGGGCCCTGTTTCACGTATGTGGCTGACTGAGTGAAAAACCCCGGAGGTTATTCCAGGAAGTGGGATCGGCGACTTATTAGGATCGATTAAGTTGCAACTTAGGAAAATCCGGAATCATCAGTTCCAAATACGAGCATTAGAAAAAGCATCTGTCAGTCACTGGGGGAACTTATGCTCTGAAACTAACCTGCCAGACGGCTGGTTAGCCTGAACTAAACCCAACCTGCCCTGTAGTGTTTGGTGAGAGTGTATAAATATTATACTCACCAATGGCCATAGGTGGTGGGTGTTCCTTCACCAGTGGCTGGATGGGGCAGCTCCTGTGTTAGTGGCAGGTGCAGTTGATTCTTAATTAGCTCCACTAAGCCCCTCCCCCCCTTCCCATCATGCACATTGTCGGGTCATTCTCTAAAGCCGCTTTTCCACCGCATGGTCCTGGCTCAACTCGACTCCACTCTACTCGCTTTTGGTACCAGGTCCTTCGTTTTCCACTGCAGATAGTACCCCCGTCAATGTAGCTGGTCGTCATTAGCGACGCCGCATGAAACTGCTGTTTCTGACCAATCGGTGCTCAGCAGTGTTTTCACGTCACCTTTTGGTATCGCCTCAGCTCGCTTGGAACCTCGATGGAGGTGATACCAAAAAAGTACCAGGTACTATCCTCAGCTTTTGCCGGATGGAAAACTAAAAAAGTTGAGTAGAGTCGAGTCGAGTCGAGCCGGTACCATGCGGTGGAAAAGCGGCTGAACTGTCCCACCGCCACCACAGACTGGACTAGCCAGACCACTCAAACGGTGAGACACACTCTCCTCTGACACTCACTTGGATGAGGTCAAGTGTTTATGAAAAAGGACACGTTCACAGTCCTGAATGTGCAATTACACACCACGCAAGGCTATTTGTGCAGGACTCAGTCCCCAGCACCTCCCAGAAGAGGAGCGATTCAGCTGCTGGTGCTGCTGAGAGATCACATTGGGAAATGGTAACCTTCACGCATAACCAGTGTGAATCCCTCTTGAGAATTACATCCCATTTACCTGCAACTACATAGAAAGTTTTCTTGGTTCTGTTCAGCCATGTATGGCCATGAAATCTGATGCACACGCTGTGGTATGCCTTTTGAATGCGAAGCACTCTCTCCTGATTTGTTGGAGTGCTGGGGCCTTGATAATATTTTCATACTTTAATTTATCTGGCTTTCATTATGTTTCCCTTTTTATTTCTTATTTTTCCTTCACACACACACACACACACACACATAGGCATACACTCACACTCACACACACACACACATACACATAGGCATACACTCACACACACACACACACATACACATAGGCATACACTCACACTCTCACACAGGCATACACTCACACTCTCACACACACACACACACACACACACACACATACACTCACACTCTCTCACACACACACACACACACACAGGCATACACTCACACTCTCTCACACACACACACACACACATAGGCATACACTCACACACACACACACACACACACACATAGGCATACACTCACACACACACACAGGCATACACTCACACACACACACACACACACACAGGCATACACTCACACTCACACACACACACACACACACACAGGCATACACTCACACTCTCTCACACACACACACACACACACATAGGCATACACTCACTCTCTCACACACACGGAGTAGATTATAAATCGAAGTCAATATGTGCATGTAATCCCATTAAAGTCTCCATCGCCTTGAAAGAAAGTGTAGAATGGAGATGCATATTACAGCCCAAATGCAATTACTCTTCTAATGCCTTTGCTAATTAATGTGTAATAAATATGGCCATTGTAACCCTGGCAGATTTACAGCACCACCATGTAGCACAATATGCTGTTGAAATACTCTGTGAGTTTTTAGACCATGTGCTGTAAATTAAAAAAAATAAATAAATAATAGTGCTGCTGTTGGAACTGCTGTGATATAAAATATGTGAAACAAATGATTGGCGAAAAAATATTCATAATCTGGACATAAACCGTCCGTGTTTGTCCCCACTCAAAAGTTTTGGGTGCACTGCACCCTCATTCCCTACCCAGCTCTCTGTAACCCTCTCTGTCCTTCCCTCTGTACGTAGGCAGCAGTGTAGCATAGTGGGTAAGGAACCGAAAGGTCATAGGTTCGATTCCCGGGCAGGACACTGCCGTTGTACCCTTGAGCAAGGTACTTAGCCGGAATTGCTTCGGTCTATTTCCAGCTGTATAAATGGATGCGATGTAAATGCTATGTAAAAAGATTCTGAATAAGGGCGTCTGCTAGATGCCTGTAATGTAATGTATGCATAAACTGTGAAAATACAGGAAACCGGATGACCTTTGTCCTCAAAGTGACATTTGTATCTTCCCTTAAGAGTTCCTGTATATGAGCATTCTAGTGTAGGAAATGGCTTCTGCTGAAAGATTGAATTATTTTTTATTTTTCTAATGTAAACTGAGCCAGGACTAATTTAATCTCCAGTGCAATGCGCACGATTTTGTTGAAAGGAATGATAAATTTAAAAAATGTCCATTTCCACCCACATCACCGCCCTGGTTCCCTTAGCGATTGGGTTCCTGTTCACTCGCCTCGGGGGGGGAACTTTCCTGTAACGTCAGTTTAGCGGGTCAGAATACGGGCGGTCTGCCCTCGAGAATAAAAGCACACTTCGAAGTCACGACCCTTGGGAGGTGTCCTCGTCCGTGGCTACAGTCCCGGATCAGCAGTCCCGGCCAACCGCAGGTGTTCTCTTGCTTCAGTTAAAGGGTTAAAGTGGGGGAACAAAAACCCTGCAGATGGCTTCCATTTATTCGCAAGGCCAAACGGTGAATTTCTGAGAAGGGAATCGACGTTTTTAAAGCAACCTGGGGCCCTCATCGCGAAGCACGGACTGCCGAGTGAGCTGGATAACCGCTTTAGCCTGCAAGAACCCCTTCAACCACTTCCTTTAAAGGTCATGGTCAGAGATCACAAATACGCGATTAGAATGTTCTTAACTGAACATTCTAACGCTGATGTAACAGTCACCGCTGGTGATTGAGTGCGATGGAGTTTTAGAACACAGTACAAACAAACTGCTCTTCAAAACGGTTCGTTCTCTAAACTGTTGCTCTTCCCCTATACTTTGTTGCTATTTGGGCTCTAAGAAGGTGAATTAAACAGCGAGGGGAACATTCTGCATTCATCTCTTTCCACCCAGTACACGGTTCTCTCCTGTCCCCGTGCCGTGCTACATATGTGCAATATTCACACACACGCACACGAGAGATTTGTAGGCCATGAGATTAATTCACAGAAGCAATACGCAACAATGACATAGACTTAATAGCGAAGATTGGCTGTTTTCCCAGTGGATGCAACGTTCAAGTGTGCCCCCCGTATGGGGAAGAATTAAGCCATCATCCCACTCTGTTGCCATGGGAAGATTAGAAGCCTTGACAACCTTCCTAGCTTTGGCCAATAGGATTCTCCCGAGCATAAGTCTTCAGAATTCTGTAATCATGCACCCTGCGGGTATAATCCTGATTGTATAGTCAATAAGAAATCATTTGTTTTCCAGAAAAAGGATTACCGAAATGCATTCATTATCATTCTACCTGAAAAGATGTCAAATGTCCCAGAACTGATCGGGCAATTTCTTCTAATAAAAATTATTTTTTGATATTTATTATTCAGAGGGACTTACGAAATTATACAGCATCAGGTATAGAGGATCAATAATTTCATCACAGGTATAGGGTCATTGATCAGTAAAGTAAGGAGTAGACTGAAGAACATCTACACATACACTTAGCAAAAAGGCTAAAAGTATACATTCAACTTAATACAAAGCAGACAAGCAACTGAAGTGCATCGTAGTATCACACTAGAGGCCAAGTCTAAATGCCTAAATACCACATCGGCTAACAGCACTAAATTCCTTCCCATTACAAAACCTGGAATGACTCACCTGGAATCTCTTTGTGCTTATTTTGTGTTAAGGATTTTGCCACGCCCCTTTTACATGAATAGTTTGCCATCTATGGCTAAAATTACGAATATATTTGCCAGGCCTAATTGCACATACAATTCTGGTAATTCTGGTGTCATGGTAACTCGATCTAGTTTGTCTCAGTCTCATTGTCGGATATCAGCTTTAAAGGTTTTTTTTAAAAAAATGAGCTCCTTCTAAAACTGATCACCAAGAAAAGAGTTGCATCGGATAATTTTAAAAAGAAGATGCCTTTTCATGAATTTTGACTCTTTTTCAACGTTTTAAAGCAGTTCATTGTCAGTTTCGAGACCGAGGTGAAGTGCCTGAATTCAGTCGACCTCTCGATATCTGCACCTGTAACGGAGGCGGAGGGAATGTGCACTTTGCCGTCCATGAAGTCAATAACCGCGATTTCCTCACACCGATCTCCTGAACGCTGACGAAAGCCCAGCTATAGCCCAACCGCACAGGTCGACATACGTAAACAGTACGTCACTGCTGCAGCTCTGCACTCATTGTTTTGTGTGTAAATATATGGAGTTACATGGTTTAGTGAACATCTTCAATGCAGGGGGAGGAGGTGATTGAGTGGAGTCTTTAATGCTGTGGTAAGCAGTACTAATCTTAAAGAGGGACTTGTACTCATAATCAGCAAATTAGAAAACATTGTGCTCTGTCCAAGACATTATGTACATACATTATGTACTAATTATGCACAGAATATGATCTCACGCTGTGGCAGTAGTTTGCTGTGGGGGGAAAAAGCTTTAATAATCTTTATCTTGAAGAATTGTTGTGGGTCGTCCAACGATAAACAAAATAACCAACAAATTGCAGCTTTCTGTTTGATTTTTAAATGCTTTATGTGAGCCTAAATAATTTCTGTGACAACGAGAAGTCTGCTGGCCAAATTCAACCCTGAGGACCTGACCTGTAATTGGAAAAAGACTAATCTTGACTTTCCTGAGCTGAGAGTAAACCTTAATGAGAACAAGCCCTTCTGTCCATGACATTTGCTGACAAAAGAACATGACTCAGGGGTTGTTATGGATTTGTTTTTTAAAAGTCATACTGTTTTTGCACATTGTAATGCAGAAATTGTGTGGCCATGCCCTGAAAAATGTATTCAATTGGGAAACAGGTGAGTAGTTAATCCTGGTCTTAGAGTGCTAGAGATGATTATGGTTTTTTCCCCCCTATTCAAACCCTCTAATGGGCAGAGATGTTGCCATGGACAGCCACTGGCCACATGTCATCTGAGGCCTTTCTGCGTGTAATTAGTGTGTTCTCCCTGTGTCCCCGTGGGTTTCCTCCCACAGTCCAAAGACGTGCCAGGTTAGGTAATTTGAAGAATATAACTTGCCCATGGGCATGAGTGTGTGAGTGAATGGTGTGTGTGCCCTGCGATGGACAGGCGAACTGTCCAGGGTATATTCCTGCCTCTCGCCCAGTGCATGGTGGGATAGGTTCCAGCACGTCCCACACCTCCCGTGACCAGGAATAAATGGGTATTGATGGATGGATGGACAGATGGATCGCATATCCATAAATCATAACTGCCAATCATATCCACCAGCTGCCCAATCATATTCACCACCTGGCCAATCATATCCATCTGCTGCTTAATCATATCCACCAGCTGGTCAATCATATCCATCTGCTGCTTAATCATATCCATCTGCTGGCCAATCATATCTACCCGCTGCACTCATCGCTGCCAACTCTGCTCAGCGCGTGCTCTCCTCCAAAGCATGTGATGTGAAATCATTGCTTTTTTTATGCACCGTAATCCACAAACTGAGCTTGTAAAGACATAAAGTCAGTGAAGACGATTCATGTGATATCCTGATTATGCTATACAGCAGGGGTCCTCAGTCTTACCCAGAAAGGGCCGGTGTGGGTGCAGGCTTTTGTTTCAACCGAGCAGTAACACACCTGATTCTACTAATCAATATGCTCAGCAAAGACTCTAGTGATTGATTAGTGGAATCAGGTGTGTAATCGCCTGGGTGGTATGCATCCTCATCCGTCCTTACTGGATAAGACTGAGAACCACTGCTTTATAGGGATGAAGGACGATCTTTCAGAGTTTAACAGTTTATTTTTCACGTATAAGGAAATAGCGATATATAAATTGCTAACTTGCCGGTTGTTTGCTTTAATACGATGTTAAAAATTAGCCGCTTCACTGCGCGTGTAGTCTCGATCTTTGGAGGGAAGCACATCATCATCTGTGCGACGTCTAGGGTAAGGTTAACTTTTTTCTTCAAACACATGAACAAATATTTAGTGGTATTCCTACAGCAAAATGAATATACCGGACCCATTTACTCATATATATTGTTAAGGGATGCAACAATTAATTAAATATGTACTAAAAAACGCAATACGTGCCAAAACGTCTTAATTTCAAACCAAGCTTCAAAATTCCATTGCAGTTGGGGAAGAAAATTGACCAGGCTCATGTCCCCATTTTCACCCTAATAAAAAAAAAACACCCATTCCTATAACTAAAAATGCTTTATATCGCACTGTGCACAAAATCTTGGCAAAGAAATACACGTAAAATCTTGCTGTTCAGACTAGGTTTCCCAGTGACGTAGCCACCAGAACACATGCACACTGGCAGCAGGTTAGCTGGCTGTGGCGTACTATTCTAGCTGCTGGGGATTCGCAATCCAGAAGGCAGTGCCTGTGTCCTTTTGACTGCAATTACAAAAAAAAAAAAAAACATTTGTAAAACTAAAATGCTTTATACCACACTGTAGATCTTGGCAAAGATATACATGTAAGAATATAGTTGTTCAAATATAGGTTCAGCTGTCAAGCCATGTCAGAAAACATTTTATAGGGCCATCTTCCCGGCAAAACTAATCCGAATTGAACAACCAGGATGATGTGCAGATTGGGGCTGGCTGCAATTTGAATGACATTTCATTTCAGCAAAACAAAATCCCTTCAGGGGTTATTTTGAATAAGTGGTGAGCGCCGTTTTTTGTTTTTTTTTGGTGCCATTTCTCTTCTGAAATGGCTGTAGAACTCTTAAGTCCCACAGGAAACTGGCAGGTGAAATGTTTTTAGGACACCTACGCAGGAATAAATAATTACAAATTAACATATAAAACATTTCACAGTGAGTTTTTTTTCTTGCGATGAAATGTGTAATAGTGCCTTCAGTGTGGACAGATTCTTTTTAATGACTCCACTGATTTTGGCAAATCCTTAAGTGCTCGAAGGGACAAATGCTCGAAAACAGAGCCATTATTAGCGTAATAATTTTTGACATCCAAAGTAAAAAGTAACATTGCTGAACTTGTCAGGGCACTTTAATAGCTCTGTTTACTCTGGTTTTGTTTGTTTCCTTGTTAAAGTGAGCCCAGATATCCATTTTATGTTTGAGTGTGGAACTCCCACTGTGATTACATTGCAGGCAGTGCATTTGACCTCCCTAGTGATAACAGTGAACTGCTGAACTAATATGCAGTTACCAAAAGAATATGAATGATTTGAAGGTTTCTATTTGAAAGCACACAACTCATGTTTTAAATTTCAATACATGTTTTTTTAAATAAATAATGCATACATTTGTGCACACACACATTGGACACATAAATAGATAAATAATGCATACATTTATACACACCCGCATTGAATACATAAATACATACATTCCTATATGCATTCATACATACATATATACATATACCATTATGTAAGATAAAGATCATGCCATCACAGCTAATACACCCGATTATATATTGACATTTAACAGCACACACATAAAGAGGCATATGATACATTATCTGTAGATCACAATAGATGGTTCGCTCTGTGTCAAATACACACTCTGATAGCACAGATCCTATTACATGAAATAATAATAATAATAATAATAATCAGCAGCAGCAGCAGCATCATCAGAACTACCATCATCAGAAGCATCACAATTATAATAATGCTGTAACTGTATAATTGGTATTAGTTTTTATCAAGACCATTATTATCATTATTGTTACAAATAAATTGTATTATTACATTTAATTGCATGTTCCTGGGCAAAATCTGATGTTTCTCCATTTAGGTCCAGTTTTATGTTATGTTTTATTTAAATAAGTCTGTTTGTTTTGATCATTCGTCGTGTTTATACCGGACTTGTTGTTGCGAGTCAGCATAACAATACCTGATCATATTTACTTTGCACTTTTATATCTCTTATGCGGCACACTTTCATGTGAACGAGTAGACACTGGAATTCTGCCCAGATTAAAGCTCTACACTGTGAAGGCGTAATTTGAAGTGTGGCCTTCAGTTAAAAATATAATAATAATAAATCAGAAAGACAGGGCAAATTTAAACAATCCATTCATTTTTCTACGTGTTTTACAAATCACAGAGGCACCCGGTTTCTTCCTCGTTCACATGAATGTTACATTACAGAAGAGTGTTCCATAAATGCATGAGCATGTCAGTCAGGAGAAGCAAAATACATCATTATTGGAACAGGTCCTTCATCCCCATGCTGCTCAGATGTCAGAAATGTTTACATCATCTGCCTGCCAATCACACAGTGTTCGTGTACAGGGAATGGCCAAATATGGTCTCAACCAAAGAGGAAAGTCAGTCAGGAACACACAAGAGGCGAATCAGAGCTGAGCATAGAGGAGCAGGGAGGAGCATGGAGGATCAGGGTTGGAGCAGGGAGGAGCATAGGGGAGCAAAGAGGAGCAGGGAGGAGCAGGAGGAGCATAGGGGAGCAGGGAGGAGCAGGGAGGAGCAAAGAGGAGCATAGGGGAGCAGGAAGGAGCAAAGAGGAGCATAGGGGAGCAGGGAGGAGCAGGGAGGAGCAGGAGGAGCGCGGGAGCAAGGAGGAACAGGAGGAGCATTGGGGAGCAGGGAGGAGCAGAGGACAAAAGGCATAGGGGAGCAGGGGAGCAAGAGAGGATAGGGGAGCAGGAGGAGCAGGAGGAGCAGGAGAGCGAGCAGAGGAACAGGAGGAGCATTGGGAGCAGGAGGACGAAGGAGCATAGGGAGCAGGAGGAGCAGGAGGGCATAGGGGAGCAGGAGGCGAGGAGCATAGGAACAGGGAGGAGCAGGAGGAGCAAAGAGGCGGAAAAGAGGGAGCAGGGAGGAGCAAGAGGAGCAGGGGGAGCAGGGAGGAGCAGGAGCAGGAGCAGGAGGAGCAAGGAGGAGCATGGGAGCAGGGAGGAGCAGGAGGAGCATAGGGGAGCAGGGAGGAGCAAAGAGGAGCATAGGGGAGCAGGGAGGAGCAAAGAGGAGGATAGGGGAGCAGGGAGGAGCAGGGAGGAGCAGGGAGGAGCAAGAGGAGCAGGGAGGAGCATTGGGGAGCAGGGAGGAGCAGGAGGAGCAAAGATGAGGATAGGGGAGCAGGGAGGAGCAGGAGGAGCATAGGGGAGCAGGGAGGAGCAGGAGGAGCATAGGGGAGCAGGGAGGAGCAGGAGGAGCATAGGGGAGCAGGGAGGAGCAGGAGGAGCAAAGAGGGGGATAGGGGAGCAGGGAGGAGCAAGAGGAGCAGGGGAGCAGGGGAGCAGGAGGAGCAGGAGGAGCAAGATGAGGATAGGGGAGCAGAGGAGCAGGAGGAGCATAGGGGAGCAGGAGGAGCAGGAGGAGCAGGTAGGAGCATTGGGGAGCAGGGAGGGGCAGGAGGAGCAAAGAGGAGGATAGGGGAGCAGGGAGGAGCAGGAGGAACATAGGGGAGCAGGGAGGAGCAGGAGGAGCATAGGGGAGCAGGGAGGAGCAGGGAGTTGCAAAGGGAGCAGGAGGAGCATAGGGGAGCAGGGTTGTCCGTGAAGCGTATTGTGACAATTGTTTGTGAAACGCGCTATATAAACACAATCTGATTTGATTTGATAAGAGGAGGAGAGTGTGCAGCATTGGTTCCCAATTCCTGCTGATGGTAAAGAACTGTTTGATATTGGCAGTCTGGTACCATACAACGAATATCGCCGTTCCACTTAAACACAGGACGTGACAAACATACACATCAAGCAATGACTACACTGTTTGTATGAGAGAAACTCATAAACGGTCCTCGTTTGCATGCAATTCACAGGAGGCGACCATGCCGTTGCTTCCATCAATAACAGGCAAGGAAAAGGCATTTTGGGTTTTTTTTTCCAGTGATGTAAATGAATATAAATGCAATTCCTCAGAAGCAGAATGCAAGCAGGTGGGTGGCACAGAACTACCTTCAGCTCGAGCAGGACTACCTGTGTCCATCAGAAGCAGAGTCATCACGGTAAAATTTACCTTCGAGCTCGAACAAACAATCCTCTCCAAAACAGGGCTTTTCAAATCAGGTGCCACGCTGGTAGGCCTACGTGACAGCCATACGAATTAAGTGTGTTTTTCTCAACTTAAATAACTACTCTAAAAAGGTAGGAAAATGTTCACTTAAAAGAAAAAAGCCCAGCGAATTACTTAACAGACTAAATCGCCCTACTCAAGTGGTTCAAGGCAACAGAGAACTTTGTGGATTGCAGTGCAAGGAAAGCCGCGTCACGTTGCCAGTTGTCAATAAAGCGGTCGGTAAAAGCTCAGTTTTGATCAGTTGTGCACAAGAATGAATCACTTTGATGAATTATTTGTCATACAAATTCCAGTTGCTTTCGTGTATCGTGAAAACAGACGTTTCACCTTTTGAATCACGAAAATGGGGGAGCCTGCAACTTTTCCACTGATATACCGCTGAACGTCCAAATTGGAAAATTGTTGTCTGACCACCATTTCGTGTCTGAGTGTTGTTTTTCTCACTGGAGAGTTTTTTTTTTCCATTTTGTTTTTTAACCTCGATTGTTCAGGTTTTGGGGTTTCAAGGCCTGTTTTTTTATTTTCTGTTTCCTCTCTAAAGCATCTTTGTGCGTGTGTGGGCGGGGTGGGGGGGGAAGGGGGATGCGCAATAATCAAACCGAATTGAGTTGAAGCTCAACTCTGATAAAACTGAGACTCCTTCCTCGTTGGCCTCCCTGCCTCCCCTGTCTGTCGGAGCCCGATTTCCGACCGCCCCCCAGAGTACGCCATGTTACCCTCCTTCTCATCTCCACCCACCGATCATCAGTCAGGACTGATTTCTGCCAATTAGGCAACTAAATGGCCTGCTCAGTTATACCCTAAACGGATCATCGGGCCGAACACTAGAGACCTGCGTCGGGATTCCCACGCACAGTCATTTGTGTGGTAGCGGGTCAAATTTAGCCTACTGTAGACGGGAGCGGGCGGTCAGTAAAAAAAAAAAAAAAAAAAAAACTGCTCCTAAGCAACCAGGACAGGTCACATGCAGAGGACAAAGTACAGTACGGGGGGGGTCTATAAAAGGGTATCTTAATTTCGATCTGCTGGGCAGTGCCATCACAGAAGAGGACAGCAGTGCCAGCTCCGGCTTCCTGCTCCCGCTGGGGAGAACAGCGTCCTTCACACCTGAGCCACAGAAAAGCAGACATGCAGCCGGAATGTTCTCTGTGTTCTTATGAAACACGCGCTGGCTCCATAGATTCTCTCAGTAGAGACTTTGCAATTACTTTTTTCATCAGGAAGGCCAGGCCAGAGTGCGAGGGGCACGCGCTCGGGAGAAGCTTCCTCTCGGGGCTCAGAGGGTCCGGCTGGCAGCCGCGGAGAGGATAAGGATGTCACGGTCACAGCGTCCCTATTTTACAGCTCATCGCCATCTTGGCAGCTGAGCTGGGAAAGGTTTGAAAGCAGAAGAGTGGGAAATTAGGGTATGGATAATGCCGCCACCCTTCAGGGCAGGGGGCCGAGTCAGCGCACCATTACCCCTGACCCAGGTGTGCAGGACTCCTGAGGAAGGGCAGAGGGGGGATTTACACTACTTGCAGGGTTTTGCCAATTGACTGTTGCGTGCCCTCCGCTACTGGTGTGACCACCCGTCATTGAATAACTTTTGGCCGCTGCATGGTTCTCATTCAGTCTGTACTCTGTGGGCTGATCCGAAATCCAGACAATGGTACAAAAAGAAGGGGTTTCACCAAGCTGTGGGCTAGACCCATGCTGCTGCCACAGCATGTATGCTGAGCAGGAGCATTTAGACGCTCAGTAAAGCTTCCATGCGCCAGCACTGCAGGAGTAGGGGTAGGGCGCCAGCAGACGCAAGAAGGGCCAGGCTTGTGCCCGGACCCGCCCGAATGGCGGGGTCACCCGCGCTACGCACTCTCTGCTCGCCGTGCAGGGGCCACCGTGCCGCAGCTTTAGGATCCGGCAGACGCGCAGATCACGGCCAGCGGAAGGGTAGGCCAGCACAATACAGGTAAGGGTTTACCAGTGTGGCGGCGTCTGAGGCACGTAGGCGAGCAGGGCGCAGCCCACGGATGCCAGGTCCCAGGGGCAATGAGCTGGTAGCGTCCAGACGGGCACGATGGTGACCAGCGAGAGGAGCCAGACCAGGCCGACGGCGGCGCCGGCGGCGCGGGGCGGCCAGCTGCGGACGATGGTGACGCGCGCCAGTACGGTCCAGCGAAGCATGAAAGCCAGCAGGTGTAGGGCTGACCGATCGGCGTTGGAGCAGCGCGGTGATGAGCGTGCACATGGCGGCCCCGAAGCGCCAGGACCCGTTGCCCACCAGCTGGTGGATGAGGAAGGGCATGCCCAGCAGGAAGAGGAGGTCCGCGATGGACAGGTTGAAGATGAAGATGTCGGGCACCGTCTGCTGGGCGCGGAACTTGTTCTTCTTCACGATGGTGTAGATGACCATGCAGTTGCCCACGGTGCCCAGGAAGCAGATGATCCCGTAGATGCTGGGACATTGAGGACCCGCTGCTAGGGATCCGGGAAGCGCTTCCGCTGGGGGGGGAGGTTTGGGGGGGGGAAAGGGGTGGGGGGAGGGGGGTTCAAGGCATCCGGAGATCAAAATTAATACTTTCACTCCGTATGTATAAAACAGACACGTCTCCATTAACAGTTTTATGATAGCAACAGTTATAAATCCCAGTAGCTCCAGTTGCCTGATATAGATAACGATAACATTATAGTGGTTATGAGCCAATCGTTAAAAAAATCTTATAGTATCTTTAAATGTAAAATGTTTCACATTAATCCTCCCTGCTGCCGCTGTCCATGCCGATGGTGCTGAATTTGGACAGTCATCTTCAATTCAACAGATTATTTATTTCTTATTTATTGTGTTGTTGGATACACTTGACTCTAAACTTCTTCCCCCTATATTTAATTTCAAACAATGTACAGTTAAATGCAAAAGTATTCTGACAGTTGTGGAAAATTGATTGTTTTTCCTCGGTAGAAATTACATTTGTATTTCAAATCAAACAGTGAGCAGGAGGCAACATTCAGAATGTCCGCATTTATTTCAAGACTTTTGTTCAAAACAAATTTAAATTATAACACTGCCCATCAATGAGCCATGTCCCCCAATTTTAAAAGGCAAAAGTGGAACCCAGGCACTCTCTCCCACATAAACTTCATAAACGCCTTTATTGCGGTGGCAGGTTCAAAAGAGACACAATAAAATACTCTGACGCATTATGGCTAGATGGCCTTTATCGGGGAGTAAACAAGAGCTGCAGAACAAGAGCTGCAGAATGGTGTTAAGAAGGAAAACAATGAGCCTTAATTAGCAACACCTTTCTCTAAATCGACAGGTAGAGGTGTGGCTCACATGTTAACCTGTGGAATTAATTCGTCTTGCAAAACGTTCCACATAAGTGAATAATGCACAGGTATGACAAATCGTGCATCAATATGACAAATACTAAAAAATAAATAAATACATTTAAATACATAAATGAAATGAATAAAATTACGATGACAGACAGTGATGTTTGCGAGCGACACTCACAGGCTAAATTCAGTTACTTACTACCGTGGGCATGCAGCAGTAATTTTGAATGTGGTACAGGGGCATGACATGTTTTGTTAAAAGCAGTAGAATTAGATGTCTTAGTACTGGGCTAAAATAAAAACCTCAACCCACATTCCTTTTCAGAAAAGACTGGACATGCCTGCTTTATATGGATGTATTTTTCTTTTTACTGCAGTGATACTCAATCCTGGTCCTAGAGAGCCACAGAGCCTGGTGGCTTTTGTTTTTTACTTCAGATCAGGGACTAATTCAGGTCCAGGAAACCAGCTGACCTGATTTAACTGTGTAATCAAATGTGTCAAATGAAGTCGTATTTTATAACAACTACATAAGAAGAGAAAAACAGTTTAAAATGAGCATTGGGAAGATGTCACAAAGACAAGATAAAAATAATTAAATTAAGAAAGAGTCAGACTCCATTCAGAGCAGTTCTAATTAAAAGCCAAGGTAAAATTAAAGGTAAAAATTATAGGTCTTTAGTTGTTTTTTAAAACTGTTCACAGAGCTTGCCTGTCAGATTTATAATGGTAGGGTGTTCCACAGTCCTGGAACACAGAAATAAAAACCCGCTTCTCCGCGTCTTTTGTGTTTTATTTTGGGTACACTGAGTAAGCAGGCCTTAGGGGATCAGAGCTCTTGGCTCCGAACATATTCAGACAGGCAATATCTGACATACGCAGCTGCTAAAGCATTAAGGGCTTTAAAAACCAGGAAAAAAAATCAATTGGAAAGCAAACGGGAACAGTAAAAATCAATCCCAAAGCTAACGGGGAGCCGGTGGCCAGCACTGTGGCCAGAAGGGGCGCGATGTGCTCTCTCCTCCTTGTTTTTGTCAAAATTCTGGCAGCAGCATTTTGTACCGGCTGAAGTCGGTCAGTTGTCTTTGTTGGCAGCCCAGTTTAAAGTGCAATACAATAATCTAAGTGGCTAAAAACAAACCCATGAGTCAATTCATTATATTTTGTTCTGCATCATGCAACATGAGGAGAAATGGTCTCACTTGTGCAATGTTCCAGAGTTGAAAAACGGCAGTCTTGACAACATTACTGATGTGTGGTTTACAACTCAGGTCAGAATCTAACATGAGCCCCAGGTTCCCTGCTTTAGGCTTACTCTGCAGAGCGAGATGACCAAGTTTGCTGGATAATTTTCTCTCTCTGTGTTTTTTGGGCCAATTAGGAGCACTTCTGTTTTTTTCCTTGTTTAATTTAAGTAAGCTGGTCATCCAGACGGTGATGCTAGACAGGCAGCTAAGCAGTAAATTGAGCGAGTATTACCAGACTCTACAGAAACACGTACTACATGGCCAAATGTACGTGGACACCCCTTTAATTAGTGGGTTTGGCTACTTCAGCCACACTCATCGCTAATAGGCACATAAAATCAGGCACTTATTTTATTTCTTTTATGTGTGTAAAGCACTTTGTAACTTTGTTTTTGAAAAGTGCTATACAAATAAAGTGTATTCTTATTATTATTATTATTATTATTATTATAAAAACAAGCGTACAGCCATGCCATAGACAAACACTGGCAGTAGAATGAGTCGTACTGAAGAGCTCAGAGACTATCAAATGTGATATACACAGTCGATAAGAGTTCAGCAAATCATATAATCCTGAGTTCATGTACTTTGGTGGGTGATGGAGCACAATAAATAAGACATGGGCATCACATCTGAGTACTGCAGCAGGATGTTAAAAAGCAGAGAACACCCCCAGAGAGATCCCAGTTATCCCACTGGCTGCTCCACCTCCAATCATATTTTGTCTTACAGTTTGAGGGAATGTAAAATGTGGAGGGGAGGCCACTCTAAGTGAAGCTGTACCATCAGTGCCTAATCAGGCTTCAGTCAGCAGGCTAACATCAAGGTTGTGGTCAATAATTAGACCACTAACTAAAAAAATGTTTCGTTACCTAAAGATCTTTCGGGTCAGTGCTGCAAAACTAACTGAGCTGGCTAGGCGTACACTCTACATTCAGGTCAGCAGGCCTGTTGGCTAAATTACAAAAAAATAAGCACCAGCACCTCTTAGGTAAGTGCTCAGAGAAATCACCATCTGAACAGGAAACGCATCTGAAAGCAAGTTGGAGTGACGGGCTGGCAGGCTGAAGTGCACCATCCCAGGCCTTCTGACAGCATGTCTGGGGCGCTCTTTTGTTTGGCTGAAGGCTGCCCCCTTTCGCACCATCCCGGGGCGGTCCCAGAAGCTGAGAGAGCTGCTGATAAAACGTATGCCTGTGGCTCTGCGCGTATCGCAGACAGAAGGCGGACTGAACCGTCTGCGCTTCCCCTTCTGCAGTTGGGTTAAAGGGCTGGAGATGATAGCTTTCGCTTTCAAGTGCACGGATAAGTGACTTAAAATGGGCTCCGGGAATCTCCAGTCGCCAGAGGTGGGCGTCATCCGTAAACCGGCACGGATGACAACTGCTCCAGTGCTATTAGCTTTAGCAGGAACGGAGGCTATTTGTCTTTCAATAACCGGATAAATCCGGAGCCCCGGGGAAACAGAAAACTTTATTTGTCTGACTGGGAGTTGAACAGCAAGAGTCCCTGGCGAGCATAACCATGTCAGATGGATGGATCCATCGCTGGCTTCTGGGGCAGGGGAGAAGACGGAGACTCTGTCAGGGAGCTGAGCATGTGGGGGCTATTTTTCAGGGCCCAGGGCCGAGCCGACGGGTGGGAGCTCGCGCTGGTTTCGGCCTTTGAGGCGGGTTCTGGGGTACCGTGCGCCAGGTCGATATCGGCAGGGGCGCCGCAGACCCTGCCAGCGGCTCTCCAGGACCAGGAGCGAGGGCCACCAGCTCAAAGACATGGTTCTCGTAGCATTTAAACTTCCGTCCACTTTCATGTTCAATTTCCTTCCTGACTCTCCCAATAATACATCAACTAATCATTTATAAATGTCTCAGTTAGAAACTTAATTGTATTAATAGTCACCTGACTACCGCCTTAGAGTGCCTATGGGGACCCCTGGTGGATAGCCATTGAATTACATGTTTAAATCCCTGCAGGTCTCATGGTGGTCACATGAAAGCACCTAATCAAGAAAAATTAACAGCTTGTTAAAATTGCAACTGTGGTTGGAACAAAAACCAGCATACACAGGGGTCCCCCAGGACCGAGTTTGAGAACCACTGTCCTAGACATAGGTAATTCACAGAAAAAAAGATGTAAAATCCAAATCTTCATTTAGGCCTAGATGTTCAGTAGCCTGTAATTTGTAGATGCAATCATTTTCACATTTGCTTAGCAATTTGAGGCAGTTAACCTTTCTAATAGAAACGTCAATGTGATCAATTCTTATTGCTTGTAACGAGGAAGAGTTGCTTAGAAGCAATGCCTTAAAGGGCCGAGCAATGGAATAATCCTCCCTCCCTGAGCAGTCTTGCAGGCTTCTGTGGGTGTCGGCCAATGTAAAATGCCCCACAATGCGGACAGTCTAATCTGTGAATCACGTACGTGGTTTTGCGATTAGTGACACATTAAATATGGTACTCCGCGTATTTCTCTGGATATCGGTGGGCAGTGTATTTCTGTACACTTCCGCTGTCATTCTGTCGCTGCCATCACTTGTTACATAACAAGACCAGGTCAAAACTTAGTATATGGCTGGACCGGCCGACCAATAGCGCAAGTTCATAACTCGGCCGACCAATGGTGTAACTTCATCACTCACTCACTCAGTCACTCAGTCTCAGACATTCGCGTTTGTAGAGCTGCCGCCAAAAACTACAATAAGGATCGGACTACAATAAAGAGCATTGAACTGGTGCCAGACGCGGCCCCAACGGACCCAAGCCATCACGCCGCCTTCTCTGTGTTTGACCGATGAAGCAGTATGTCGAGGGTCCGGAGCAGTCACCTTTTCCATCACTCTGGCAACGATTCACCTTTGTCTCATCTGTCCACAACACTTGTTTCAAAAAAAATTCATCAGACTCATCATTTATTTAATTTCATTTTTAAATTTTTGCTCATTCCAATCCTGCCTTTCTGATCTTGGAGCTGAGGAGAGGTTTGCCTCTGGAAGCGTGGGCTCTGTAATGAGCCGCTCCCGGTCCTCTGTGCCCAATCTCCTGAGCATGCTTTCATACCCAATATATGGAGATCACTAGCCATTACTCCAGCTGACAATTTGGGATTTGCTCTCACAGCTTTCTTGTGATCATCCTGTCATCATTTTCTGGCGTCTTCCACAGACGGCCTGATCGCTGCTGAGTCCTCCACCAGTTAGTTTCTCCTTCAGGCCATTCCACACTGTTGAGCGGTGGAATACACAAGCATTCTACAGTACATCTAGTTTTTCTTCTTTTTTTTCTTCTCTTTTATCCTCGCTATAGTTTTCTTGGTTGTCATACTCAGTTTTCAGGCCCTCGTCTGCAGTTTCCACGTCTAGTTTATTTCAACTAATAAAGTAGACTCAGCAAATGTTTCTGAAGGATATACAGTATATGCCCTGACACTCACAGCTTTTTATTTAGAAATTGAGTAAATTGAGTAATATGGTAAACCTATGACATTTGAACCAGCTGATGGTCATTTTGTCCCAATACTTATGCTGAGTTGTAAAAAGGAGACTTGCCTAATTTGAATGGTATTTTTTTGTAATATAGTTTAAAAACCACATGAAATAAACGCAAACATTGCGAATTTTGCCTCATAGCAATTCTTTTAAAATACAAATGTGATTAGTACAGGGGGAAAACAACCAAACTGACACAATTTTCTGTTTCATTATTTTTTTTTTACCTTTTACTGCATTTCCCGATTAAATAAAGGTATTTTTTAAAGTCAAATCTGAAGTTGCGCAACCAGCACCCAGGTTTCCACGTACAGCAGCCCATTTTACTTCGATCGGCACTCTGTATTGTGAGTTCATAAAACCTTTCTCTCATAAACCACTTTTCTTGATTCTTGCGATTAATTCATCAATAAAGTCGCGTTTAAGGTTTTCAGAAATGAGCACTTACCGGCTGGGTTTCTTGACGAGTTGAAGAAGGGAAGTGTAGCGTTGTCAGTCGACATGTTATTCGCACCCACAAAATTACTCTGTTTCATAAAGAGGACGCGTTATGAAACGTTTTTCCAATATGAAGAAGCTGGTAATCTAGTGTGAGAGAATATAGACATTCTCGCAGAATTAGGGCAGGAATACAGTAGGACCTGTTGTTCCCAGTGCATTTCACATAAATAATGGCCAATAACATTAATTTAACAGGCCGTTCTCAACAATGTATTCGTGGCGAGAATTGTTTTCAGTCGAGAGCCTGCTTGGACCTGGGATTTACTTCAGGGATATTTGCGTAACCATAGTGCACTATTAATTCATAGTTTTACATAATATGCATATGAAATGTAGGCTACGCCACTCAAGAATGTACGCAAGAAAAATATATGTAGCTTATGTCGACAACATGAAACACTGTAAGCTGCAGCATTAATATAGGCTACTGACCTGATGCTTCTCAGTCCAAACAGTGCATATTTTCAAAAATAGTTTATCGGACCCAATATGAATATATTTTTATATTAATGTAAAGTTGGTAAATTATGCCCCAGTCTCTGTGGTCTGACTGACATCCTCTGTTCTTCGGTTTGTTTAAAGTCATTTCACTTTCAAAAGCTTCCGTTTCGAGTTATCTTGACAGACTGCACGTGCCCAGTTGACCTATACAAAATTATAACCGTCGACTTAATTTTCCTGAACATTTGCACGGGCAGAGCGACATGAAAGCGGCGGCTCTCGCGGATGTTTCCAAACGGAACGCAGCCAGAATCTGCGTCTTGCACACTTCGGAGCAGCCGAGAGAAGCTGACCGAAGAGCAAGCCTGTGACACAGTACTGACAGCCTTCGCGTCGGAAATATGGAAGAAGTTAGCATTACCCAATTGTGGCTTCCAGGATAAATTGTAAGACAGCGCTAAACCTTCTCCGTTATTCAGCTTTCGGTTGCCGTATCTCGTGATACATGCTCGTGCCATTCTTTTACATCTTTGCGTGTGGTGGCTGTGTATTTATCAGGTTTTAAAGTCTGTTTTTTTAAAGTGCAGCGAAGTTATTTTAAACGCTAAGAAGTAATACGAATAGTAGTAAAGTCAAGATGCAAGGCACGTACACTTAATGAATATGAAAACCTGAGCCATCCACAGGCAAAAGGCGGCAAGGCACGTTTTCGCCTTGAGATAAATCACATCTGCATGCGCTTGTTATCCGTAATTATTTCGTATAGCTGGGGAAAACAGTTCAGCCATCTAATGAACCATAAGCATTAAGCCCACATAATCAAAGCCATTCTTCTGTATGCGCAATATGGATATAATAGCTCCATCTTCAAAAGTTGTATAACATCAACTGTTTGTAAATTCCTATTGGTCCAGCTTGCAAAACTTCAGAATAGTAACCTTCGTAATTTTGCAGGGTGTTTTTATTTCGCCATTTTATATTTACATGCACATATCATTGTAGCAAAACCAGCCTGTTGGAGGTGTCCTTAAAGACCGAGTTTATTAATCACTGACATTCTACCTCTATGTGTAATTAATTAGGCCAATCAGGTTAAGCTCCTTGCTCGTGGGCGTGATTCCTGGAAATCAAACCTGCAACCTTTATGTCCAGTTCTCTAATCATGACAGGAGTTGGCTGATATCCACCCTGCTGCTTCATGTTATTATGGACCACAATTTAATTAACTGTGCCTCAGCATCTTAGAAACACTAAGAAATTATTCATTTATTTATTCATGTATTCATTTTTATCCATTTAGTTCTGATTTCAGGGTTTGCAGTACCTTGCATTTATTATGATTTTATTCAAACTTTAGACATTCGGGGGAAGGTAATCCTGCAGCCTAGCTTTACTGAAATGGATCATGGTCAGGCTCATAGGACCTCAACCAATAGGGTACCATTTTGGATTTTGACAAGGGAGGTTATTTATGCTCTGTGCAATGAGGTTGTTTTCATCTATGTCATATTATTGAGCTGTAATTATCACTTCATTACATTACATTTATTTAGCAGATGCTTTTATCCAAAGTGACGTACAAAATTGCATATCAAGGTCATCGGAACAACTACAAAACACAGGTTCGATTAGGTACAATACTCATTTCGTACTTCATAGCACATTATATAAAAGGTATAATTATTATATAATTTGTAGAAGGGATTCATTTGGCCATTAATCAACCTTATCTTTTATGCAATGATTTATCTTAATTAGCACATCTCTCATTAACAATCTTACGTTTTTTTAATCATGAGCACTTTCTTTATCAAGAAGAAAGATTTGTGTTGTACAGAATGAGAAAATGGAGAAATGGGTCAGGGAGGTTTCACTTCTCGTGATGAATGTGTGTCTGGATTCGTGCATTTACACAATAGGCAGGAGAGGTTTGAGCTGACATAATTAGTGAGTCTTAGAACCTAGATCAAAGGGATCTGTGTTCTTACAGAACTGAAAATGGACGTGGCATTAAGCAGGCTTATGAAAGGAGGATAATTTTTTTCAAACTTGACTTTAGTGGCGTCAGGGATAATGTTCCGGCAGAGTCTGCATAGTCTTTAATTATTATTATTATTATTATTACAGGCATTTAGCAGACGCTCTTATCCAGAGCGACTTACACAACTTTTACTTAGCACTTTACATTGTATCCATTTATACAGCTGGATATATACTGAAGCAATGCAGGTTAAGTACCTTGCTCAAGGGTACAACGGCAGTGTCCTTACCCGGGATTCGAACCTGCGACCTTTCGGTTACAAGCGCAGTTCCTTACTCACTGTGCCACACTCCGTAATTCTGTCAGGAAACAGTCCCGTGGTACATGGTGTATATATGATGACGTGAAATACATTTTGCTGCATGGGAGAAAGGTGTGGGGAACAATGGACATATGTTGCCATGGCAATAGCCTCACTTACCTGTCTCATAACTGTACAGTGCTACGAGCCTGACCGTGTTAACGTAAATGTCACTCGTCTTCTGGGGGTGTGCTATACTAACAAGACAGTGGCCATTCAGTATTTCAGACAAACAATGATCTATATGCATATGTTACAATATCCCGTGTTAATTCAATTCTTACGGCGCACATGTGAGTCTAACTGGGACCATATGTACACTGTGCGAGTGGAATCAACACTGAACGTGTTGCTGTGTAGGTGACGGTCCAATTGAATGTGACAATTCAAGCCAACTCTAGAATTAAGTCACAAATTAAAAATTGCTGGAGTTAGTGGTCAGATTGCTGGGGACCTGTTTCAAAATCTGTAGCTCCTCTTTCTAGATGCTCTGCACCAGTGGTGCCCCGTCATTGGCCACGGAGGGCCGAGAGTAGGCGGGTTTTCATTCCAACCAATCACTGTGCCTGCTCTCGTTCATTGAATGCATTCTTAATGCTCGTTTGGTTTGCTCTTGTTCGTATAACTAATTTTTAATGTTCCGTGGGGAAGCAACGAGATCTAATTCTGCAATTTTTTGCAGTTGCTGTCTCTCTTGAGACTGTAGTCTTGGGAACTGAAGTGTTACTGCATGGTCAAATCCCTGATCTTTACACTTGCGCTTGCCTTCCAAGTTCCTCTGGACAAAAACGTCTGCTAAATGACAGGAAAGTACAAAACAAAGTCTCTGGAGGTGTGCTGATATACATTTACTAAATGTCACTCTGCTTGGTGCATACAGTGCTCAATTGGCACAGCCAGTGACATTCTGTCTTTTACAGGGGGGCAGATCGTTGGAGACTGAATGTTGCTGTCATGTTGTTATTCCAAATTACCGCAGGATGTCGCTCTTCTCCCTGTTCTGCTAATGTTTTGGTATTCACGATATTACTGGAGAACGCACGTGGCTTCTTGGGAGAACGTTACAATATCTATTGAATATATTTAAAGTATGGACGTTTATTCATTTGGGAAATAATCAGTGAGCCAAGACTTAACAATAAGTACCTAAAAGTATTTGTTTTGTGGTAAGTACGTATGTGGTAACATAACACTGTATATTGATAATAGTTGGTTTCATATACTCTCAGTAACAGAGTCATCTCAAGTGTAAAGGGTACGAGGCAATTTCGGCCTTGGTACCAAGACGTTAAACCTGGATCATAACGTATTACGTTTTAATCGTACGCTTCCACTGATGTCCTGTGTCTGCCTGGGTCACAGAGCGAATAGGACAGGTCTGGAAGTTTCTGAATTATCGCGCAATTTGGGAAAGTGTCGCGAGATTTAGTCCGACCAGCGGACGATAGGAGCAGCTGTGGGTGCAGCTAGCAGGCTGCATCTGGAAGGAAGCGGAAATAAAATATAGAATTTTAAAAGAAAGGGATAGATAATAGCCATAGAGGCTCATATACACACGCTAAAAGCAAGATATAAGGTTTAGGTGCAGCAAACCCGAGAGTCTAACCTGAACTATTCCTACTAAGCAAAAGGGTGAGTTGTTGCCTTGTTTACATTCGCTAGCTAGCTAACACTGCTTCCTAACGTCAGTCAGCGAACGTTAGCGAGCTAGCTTGTAGAGGAAAATGTTTTTGTCGTTTCTCGGCTTGAAGGCCTCCTTGTCTCGGTTTTTTTGAAGAAGCTAGCGTCTGTTCAGACTTAAGTATTATTAGTTTTTAAAAAAGCAGATTAAAGCGTCGCTAGAGCTAAATGACAAAAGTATCTTGCACTATGTAACAAGAGTGTATGTTGAGAACAGAGAGGTCCACGTTGATAAATCACACAGTCAAGCTAGCCACCCAGCCAACCTGGCACTGGGAACTTGGGTCGCTAAAGCTGCCTGTTAGCGGTTCGGAGCTATCTAACGTTAGCCAAAAATAAATAATCATCTCCGTCTTCGATGACATCCACATCATTGTTTACCAAATTGGAAAAACCTTAGCGTTGAGGTGATTGCTATCAGAATTTAGGGTTTACTTTGGTCAGCTAGCTAACGTTAACTAGCAATTTAGGTACGTTCATAAGATACTTTTACTAGCAGTCGACTTTACTTGAATTAACGCTAGCCATTAACTTGAAGTTAGAACTAGAACTAACTACCAAGAATAGTGTGATTTCGGACCTGTAAACGTGTGTAAAACCCGTGAGTTGGATAGCTAGCTACACAATACAGCTTGTTAGCATAACAACAGAATAATCTAGAAAAGAACTCTGTAGCTAGCTAGTTCCAAGTTAGCTACGGCTCATTAGAGTGAATGGTGATAGACAAGTCTAAGTTATTCGTTTTGGCGAAATTAGATTGACTGTTTATATAATTTTCATTTGCTTTCTGGCTGTAAAATAAAATAACGTTAGCTAACAGTGCAGCTGATTGTGACTTGTTTAGAACGGCGGAAAAACGGTAGGCTATGTAGCCAATTTTTTCTGACGTTAGCTAGCTAATGTTAACGTTATACGCTTTCACCACTTCAAACACTGTCCCGTGCCTTTCTTCAGAACCCTCCGTTTTAACATGACATCTGGAACAGAACCCAAGGACGCGTTGATGCTCTATTGGAAACACTTAATTACATAGAGCTATCTATTGCCAAGCCGAAAATATTAATTTGTCGTTAATACATTAATCCCTTTAACGTCTGAGGGAACGACTAGCTAGCATCTGGAAAATGGGTAGCTACCTTATGAGATATTTTGCCAGTGTCAGGTCGGAGACAATGGCCGAAACAACTATGCTGTGTTTAGAATGGTTTGTCGACTTAAATATTTAGGTATCTGTAAGTAGTAACAAAATATAGACTTTCTTCTGTATTTGAGTTGTTTGCTACGTCTAACGCAACATATGGCGGAACCCCTGTTTGTACACCTATATTCTTTTAAAGAAGACATCAAAAGTTGAGTTTTTGCTGGAATATCTTTTTCTCACTGGGGTTCGAGTGTACAGCTCTGGAAAAATTGAGACAACATTTATTTTTCACTTTCACAGTTTCTGGTATGTGTTTATAAAATCTAACTTGATATTCTTTCATAAACTATTGACCACATTTGATATTAACACACAAATATTGTCATTCAAATCATGTAGGCCCCATTTACTGAAAATAGCGAGTGGCCAAAATACTAAAAGCACAACGTTGTTGTAAATTATATAATGTAAACTAAACAAGGTTATAACACTAAATAAATATTTAAAAAACAACGGTGTCTTCGTTTAGGAAGGGTTGCACAAAATATGAGGTGGTCTCTTAATTTTTTCAAGAGCTGTAGGTTTAAATACAAGATTTCTTACGTGAGCTCCAGTAATGTTGCTAGTTCCTAAATGCTAATATTCCAAGCTGTCAAATACTGTTCGATTATTGCATGAAGGATTGGCTGTTTAAATGTGGTTGGCTTTGTGTTTTTCTTTGCCGTCTCATTGGACAAAGGCACCTTTTCCTCTTCTGATTGGGTATTCTGTGTGCAAACTCGGCTAGATACTAGAAATGTCTGCCGTATCATTTCCTTCCTCTTTTGAAGCGCATTACCTTTCAATGCCAGGCGTTTGTCGAGGCGCGGTCCATCAAAGTTTTACATCTACTTTTGTACCTTGTGATTTATGAAGCCTGGGTTTATTTATGAAGATTCTTTTTTTATTTTCAGGTACGTGATTGTAACCGTTATATGAGGATCTAGCCGCCGAGGAACGGCTTGCCGACGGGAGGAAGGACTCTGAGAAAACGACCGTGGGATTCTGGATTTGTTGTTGCTACTTTTTATAGTTTAAAGCGTCTTCGTCTCCGCTCACCAAGGAATAAACCGCTGCACAGCACTGCACGCATTCCCAGTACCTGTTCCACAGAGGCGCGCAGGTGTTCAAAATCCCACACTATGGAGGCCATTGCCAAATACGATTTTAAAGCAACTGCAGACGACGAGCTAAGTTTCAAACGTGGAGAAGTCCTAAAGGTAAATATTATTTCACGATTTAAGGCGAGGTAAACAAAAAAGTGCCAAACCTATTCAAACTGTTTAGCGTATTCCTAATTTGTAAGCCGTTGGCTTTTCTTAACAATGTGTGTGCTCTTATCTCAGTAAGCCTGTGCTTCACGTGATTTAATTACGTCCATGCAATAAATGCCATGATGACGGTTATTGCTTGAAATTAAATTAACTGATGTTGATGACCCCGCTCCGTTTTTATTCTCTTGTCGGACACGCGGCGTTCAGAGTGCTTTAATGATTGTGCATGTAATTGATTCTCGTTTCCGTATCTAACAGTAGTCGCACAGCGTCGGGCTGTGTGGGGTGCACTTTGAAAGCTTGAATTGCATATAGTCACGCTGCTACTAAAACAGGACGGTACAGTTTTTGGTGTCATCGGGGTGTTATTATTATTATTATGTGCAAGTGTTACAAGTGCATCCCGGTAGGCTGCTGTCCTAAAGTCTGAAATGGGCACAAGCTTCCTGATTCAGAACAGTGTGACTGCGGAATTTAATAAAAACAGTTCCTTTTTTTATTTTTATCGTAGGTTTTCATTTCATTTGAACTTGCGCTATTGTAGTTTTTTTTTTTTTTTACTGAATCCTGACTTTCAGCTTCAGCTTTCAGCCCGACTGTGGTCCAAATAATGAACTTTTTGGAGCAAGTTGACGTTCAGATTTTGCCGCAGTGCATGTCTGCTTCTGGGCACGTTAAAGAAAGTGCTTGTCAGGTGGTTTCAAGGAAAGTTTCAAAGATCTTATCGCACGTCTAACGAAGGATGGTAGCGCTTCCTTTTCAAAAGCTGTAAGGTTATTTATTTATTTTTTTAAAATTTCATTTTCACTCATTGTCATTCATCTTTTTAATAAAATCAGAAATGGCTGCAGTCTGTTAGAGGCTGTTGGAGGGGAGAACGCACAGTGTGTTTTTGTGTGCAGATGTGGGGGATTTGACTCCAGTCGGTTTCATCCCTGTAGTTGGATGTCTGGTGAACTGACAGTCGTAATGGTGACTATTATGAAGTAATCTGGTTTAAGAATGGCGGATTCCTCCTTGGTTTGCCTTCCGCACGATGGCCTGAGGCCCCGGGGATGGTGTTGGCCTCGGATGTAAACTTCACTGGCTGCCATTAACATCACAGATCTGCTTGCATGAGCTCAGCTGCAGGGTTCTGATCTAGCTGACCATTGCCAGAGACCATGTTTAGACAGTAACCACATATTCCGGTAAATGGGGGGGGGGGGGGCATCCGCTTTGGGGCCGGAAACCACTCTGTCCCAGGCTGGAGGAGAGGCGGCTGTCCCAGGCTGGAGGGGAGGCGGCTGTCCCAGGCTGGAGGGGAGGCGGCTGACACCTGTACCGCCTCCAAACCGCTGAGATGGGTCAGGGTGCGCAGCGGCAGGGCTGAGGGCTGAGTTAGCCTGACCCTGTGCTCACACATCAGTGCGATTAACGCGTGCGTCGCTTTTAACACTGCGAAACGTACCGGTGAGAGGAGGGACATGGCATTTTGCACCGGTGCCACGGAATTGACTAAACTAAATAAAACTGAAAACTGAAGAACAGCTCTGCTCCACTTACGTCACATTACATTACATTACATTACGGGCATTTAGCGGACACTCTTATCCAGAGCGACTCACACAACCTTATACACAGCATTTACACTGCATCCATTTACACAGCCGGACATATGCTGAAGCAATGCAGGTTAAGTACCTTGCTCAAAGGTACCCTTTGAATCGAACCTGTGACCTGTAGGTTACAAGAGCAGTTCCTTACCCATTATCATTATGCTACACTGCCGCTCCACGGCCTGCCAGTCTGTGCTGGTGCCCGGCGCTCCGCGAAACCAGCGGCATCTTCCCATGGCAACCAGCTTAGCGCTGCTCTCCGTTTGGAGCAAATGCGGATGCTGGATTTCACCTTCATAGTGCCATAGAAACCCGTACATATTATAAAAACGCTGATTCTGTTTATCTGCACCCTATTCCAGGAAGTGATGTCATGGCCAACAGTGCTGTCACTAGGGCCTGGAGTTAACTCATGCATATCTGGCCTAGTGAAGGCCTGGAGGCCGAAAGGTTGTTTGTAAAATAGTTTAATAAGTGGGAGCAATGAAGAGGAGTTCATCAATATCCCCCCCCCTCCCCCCCCCACACACACACACACCAAGAAAAAAAAACACACACACACACACCAAGGGAAAAAACACACACACACACACAGAAAGTGGCATGTTTGAGGCTGTGAATTCAAAAGGGAAAAAACTTTATTACTTTTCGCACAGACAGCGCACTAAAAGCACAAAATCACTTTATTATCTGGGGAGCGGGGGTGGGGATGGTGGCTGGGGGAGGAGCTTATGCTCATGTGATACTGATGAAAGCTGATGTTCAGACCTCAGTTCATTTTTTTTAAACATTGCGAAACGAAGCGGAAGTTCCCCTATTTTTTTCTTGGCCGGAAATAAACCTTTTAATTTTTTCAGGTTTGCGCTTGACAGAGCTACAAATATTTTTGTGTTTAAGGGGAAGAGACAGATTCTCTCGATCTGAAATAAACCTTAAAAAAAGCGTTTGACAGAGCTGCAAATCCGCCTCTAGGCAAGTGACATTTTTCCAAGAACTGAGGTCACTGCATCAGCAGCCCCAGAAGAGTCTAATTTAACCCAGAAAGGGGAAGAGCCGGGCCTCAGCTCTGCCCACTTCTGTGGAAGATGTGCGGGAAGTGTGCTTCTGACCTCGCCCGCGTGCGCTGAGGAGAAGAGTAGCCCGTTGCGTCGCTCGGTGAGCACTGTGATGAGAGCAGAAGTGTGTTTTCAGAGGAAATGGTTAAGGCGTGCTCTCTCTGGGTTTCCCTGGTGCGGCTGCAGCAGAAGTGCCTCTGCGGTGCGCTCACCCTGCCGGGGGGCTGGGGTTTGGGGGCGCCCCGGATTGGGCAGGGCGGGTTTAGGGGGACTGGGCGGGTCAGACCAGCCTTTGTGGACCTGGCTGTCGTGTTTTTATTAGCGGTGGCCTACAGCAAACGGCACAAAAACGATTAGCCTGTTTCAGACCGCAGCTAGTCGACAGTCTGGAATGTGTGTCATGCGGCTCTGCCCCCCCGCCCCCCCCCCCCACTTTAAAAGCAGAGCGTGTGCTGTGGGTATCCTGCTGTGGGTATCCTGCCAGCTCTAACGCTCGTTCTGCAGGTCCGGAGCGTGTGCTGTGGGTATCCTGCCAGCTCTAACGCTCGTTCTGCAGGTCCAGAGCAAAACTGCGGGGCTTCTACCTGCCGCTCGTTTTTCCCCCGCAGATGAAACGCGTTTTTTCTGACGTTGTGTTTGTCATGTGACGCGGCGGCTGACGATTCGTTTCGCACGCTGGGCCGTTTGGCAGCGCTGCCTGCCGGAGTCAGATCCACCGCACGCGTGTTTCCAGACGGGCCCGGCCGCCTGGGTCCGCACTCACGGTACCGGCCCACACACACGTGGCGGTATCTCCAGGGTCGCCTCAGCTGTCCCGCTCATAACTGTGAGGAGAGAGACTGAGCTTTGGGGAACGGAGGCTGTCGTCATGGTTACGGACTCCATTGTGAGGCGGACAGTGAGGCGGTTCAGGGGAAGGCCTCTAAGGGCGGGGCTCAGAGGCCCGTGGGGCAGCCCCAGCTCTTTCATCCCCTGTGTTTTTACATTACATTACAGGCATTTAGCAGACGTTCTTATCCAGAGCGACGTACACAACTTTTACATAGCATTTTACACTGTATCCATTTATACAGCTGGATATATACTGAAGCAACTTCGGTTAAGTATCTTGCTCAAGGGTACAACAGCAGTGTCCTTACCCGGGAATCGAACCTGCGACCTTTCGGTTACAAGCCCAGTTCCTTACCCACTGTGCCACACTGCCGCCCTGTTTGGCTCACAGGTGCTCTTTGGCAGGTCTGCATTCTGTTCACAGTCCATGTGAAGATGGGGCTGTGCCGAAGCAGATCAGGTCGGGTGGTTCAGGTACAGCGACTGTACCCCCCTCCGGGGAATCGAACCCGCAACCTCTTGAGCTGCGGGCACAGCTCTCCTATATCACCACACGGCAGCGCTGCCCATAACGGTGAGATGGTGTTTGAGCACCCGTTTCCTCACCGCTGTCTTCTGCCTGTTCATCGATTTTTAAAGGGCCTGAGCTTTTTAAAAAAAAAATTTTTTATTGCCTTTGCATCATCAGGTTAATTTCTTTAAAATGTGAGCATTTGTGGTTTATCAAGTAATGCACAGTCCAGGCGGAGATGGGACTTGTCCATCGATACCTACGGCTCTTTCTGAATCAAATCTGCGTTTTACATCGTCTCGTACCGACCGTCTTCCTCCTCTTCGCCGCTGTAGAGCACTCCCTCACCACGCAGTGAATTATTTACGCTTTTAAAAGGAAGAAGTCTTTAAAGAGTGGCCACGCGCTGTGTCAGTCTGATTTCCGGGGTGTTCTGAGGGGGGAGTGTGAGTGGGTAATGTGAAGGAGAGGGAGGCTGGTGAATGTTTTAAAGGCTCACATGTGTCCTCTCATCTGTGTGTGATATCAGCATGTTTCTGCACAGCCTGGCTGTGGGGTACGCAGCATTGCTGGTTTACATAATGCATCTGGGTCAGTCTGGCATAGGCAGCCTGGGCTCAGCCTGTTTGTAGTGCAGACAGTGTGCAGAACTGCTGTGCAGCCTGTGCTCAGCCTGTCTGTAGGGCAGACAGTGTGCAGAACACCTGTGCAGCCTGTGCTCAGCCTGTCTGTAGTGCAGACAGTGTGCAGAACGCCTGTGCTCAGCCTGTCTGTAGTGCAGACAGTGTGCAGAACGCCTGTGCAGCCTGTCTGTAGTGCAGACAGTGTGCAGAACGCCTGTGCTCAGCCTGTCTGTAGTGCAGACAGTGTGCAGAACGCCTGTGCAGCCTGTCTGTAGTGCAGACAGTGTGCAGAACGCCTGTGCAGCCTGTGCTCAGCCTGTCTGTAGTGCAGACAGTGTGCAGAACGCCTGTGCTGTGGGACTGTTAGATGCTTGCTGGGTTCTACCGCATAACTCTCGGTTTATTCCTCCAGTTTGTTTATGTGCTGTGTGTCTGTTTGTGTGTGTCAGTGTGTGTGCGCGTGTGTGTATTTTTCTGTCTGTGTGTGTTTGTATGTGGTCAGTGATGTGAGTGTTTATTCACTGTGTGTGTGTGTGTTTTGAGTGAGAAAGTGAAGGAGAGAGATGGAGGGAGAAACAGTTTGTGTGAGCGTCAGAATTCAAGCCAGAATGCAGAGGCGCTGAAATCGAGGCACTTTGTGCCAAACGTCGGCCCTCGGGTTGCCAGATAGACCAGCCCGTTACTGCTGAAGCTGGTCTTTTAAAGCACCCCCCCCCCCGACGCGAAGAATCCGTCTGTGTTAAAGTACGCGTTGCTTTAAAAAGCCAAGCACGCAGAAATCCCTGCGTTGCGACACGTTGGCTGCTTTTTGCTGACTCTGCAAAAAAAATAAAATAAAATAAACGGTAGATAATGCAGCCTGCATTCCTGCATCGCAGACAGGCTGAGGAGTCGCAGAGCCCGCGCTTGCTACATCGCGGCCGCTCCTCTCACAAGCTCATTTCAGTACTAATGGGGTATTTCACGGGAAATGGAGCCTGTTTGTTCTGCCGTTTTTTCTCATCAGAGAGAGAGAATGTAGTGCAGCCCTGCAGTGCGCTCACACCACACAACCGGTTCTGCTGGTCAGAGAGCGCGCTGACGTCGCTGTGCTCATCTCTTTTTTTTTTGGGACTGAAGGGCTTTTCCTGGGTGATGTTTTAGATGGTGAGCGGGGCATTGCCCCCAGTGATGTCACAAGAACAGATCTGATAGGATGGTGCACCGTACTACAGTGCTACTGCCACGCTGTGTGCTACAGGGGACTCCACTGATATAAGCTGAGTTTAAATATCGCGCTGAAAAAAGTAGCCGTATCATAATGGCCATAATCATAACCATTTGTACCCTTATTTCTAGAACAAAAATATTTAAACTGGCTTACTATTATTAATATTATTATTATGAGTAAGCAGGCACGAGCTCCACATTTTCGCGTTACGTTATAAGCGCTTACCTGCTGCATGTGTGTGAATTTAAGGCCCAGCCAGAAGATCCAGTCCCATCCCCAGCCTTTCTAGAGAGACTGACACGCTTATAACTGTTCATGTAACAGAAAAATCCCCATGTGACACGCTTGTAACTGTTCATGTAACAGAAAAATCCCCATCTGAGGGCAAGAGGAGCCAACTGCAACCAAAGTGCCCTTGTGGCACCGCAACGGATGTGACTGATATTTTAAATGTGCCAGTTTCACAGGCAAACCTGTACCCTGAGCGCTGTGTGTGTGTGTGTGTGTGCGCTCGCGCGTGTGTGTGAGCGTGCGTGCGTGCGTGTGTGAGAGAGTGTGTGTGTGTGTGTGTGTGTAATGTGTGTGTGCGTGTGCACTGTGTGTGTTTGTGTGTGCTGTGTGTGTGCTGTGTGTGTGAATGTGTATGTGTGTAATGTGTGTGTGTGTGTGTGTGTGTGTGTGTACTGTGTGTGTGCGTGTGTGTGTGTGCACTGTGTGTGTGTGTGTGTGTGTGTGCGTGTGCGTTTCTGTGCCCTCTGCTCGCTGTTCTCTCGTACAATGCACAACCCTGGAGTTCTGCAGCGATGAGCAGAAACCTGCTGGGACATCCTGCCGTTGGGCCCCAGCATCCACTGGCAACGGCGCCATTCCTTAACCTCTGACCTCTGCTTACGCTCGTCTGTGGCATGTTGGCAGGGCGCTGTGAGGAAGCACGCTGTGGGGAAGCACGCTGTGAGGAAGTGCACTGTGGGGA